>NW_010179111.1:0-3931 GCF_000695765.1 Mesitornis unicolor
TCTGGTCAGCTACAAGCAAGCAAGGAGGGACGTTCCACATTGTTCCAAGTTTCTCCACAGCCTACTTGCTCCCAACTAGATTCACACAGAGCCAACATTTTAGTAAATCCCTGCAGTTTACTTCCCTGCTGCTCAACATAGAGTAAGTCTCACCAGCAGTTTCTGATGCCAAACCCCCAAAGAGGAGCTTCCAAACACTGGGCAGATCAATTTGATGCAAACTCCTACAGTAAGAAGCACTGCTATCCCACTCCAGCCCTCCACCAGCCAAGATCAAGATCACCTCAATTCGCAGAGAAGTGTTAGGTCTTCACACAGGAATGGCAGGACCCAATAATTTTGGGATAGTTAATTCAATCTTTCTTTAGGAAGAGCAGTGGAGAGAAGTAGGGTTTTTTCCCAAGATTCAAGATTTATAACCTACTTTTGGAAATAAATTGCAGAGTTCTCATAAATCTTGAACATCTGACATGTCCTCCACTGACTTCAAACTACTTCGGCACTATGATTTTGAAGATGACAGAAGCTACTCCTACGAACTTGCTTCATCTTTTAAATAAAAACACCACCATCGCAATGTTCAACATGTCAAAAGCAAAAAAAGAAAACAGAGCCCAGCACAAGCATTTTCTGTTGGCCAAGGCCAACTTGGGCACAAAGAACCAGCGTGTGTCCTCCGAGATGGTTTTCCTCTCCTATTTGACTTCTCCTGGCTGTTGTGGAGGTTTGGCCAAAGGAAGGTGGAGTAGCACAAATTGTCTGAAGTAATCAAAACCCAGCCCAGGAGGGGCTCTGCAAAACAGGAGAGCCTCCCAGGTCCTCCCCCAGGTGCAATCTGATGGCCACATCAAGTCCAGCCCTTTCCAACTATCGGCAGGACTTCAAAAGGTAGAGAGCAGTGATCTGCATTTGCTAATGCCTTCAGGTATTCCTCAAGTTAACCATTCCTGGAACATGTGGTAATCGCCCACCTTTCAAGCAAAGGCTCTGATAACCAGGTCATTGAGATAAGAGGACACACGCTGTTGGGAGAGCTGCAGAGGAAATTTACTGAACCTGTATCAGACAAGCCAGGAAGCTGATTATCTAGTGAGGCTCTAAAAAAAGTAGAGCTGTTTGGAGGACCCATGGCTGCACCTGCTTGTAAAATTTCCATCGCTCACGTTAACACGCAGTCTGCTTTCTTCTAGTGCTTGGTGTTTATTCTGCACTGAAGAAAAGTATCACCAGGGTTTGCGAAGAGGAATGCCAACAAACCCTGATCCTGAGCAGCAATGCGTGGACATTAGAAACTGCCTCAGTCCTGCACCATCAGGACAAGATCAAACCCTGTGGACAGTCAGAACCAGCAGCACTCGCTTCACTTTGGTCTGAAATTCAGCTTTTTGGGTCATATGCAAATTTCATTCTTAAAGGTTTTCAAGGAAAGTCATCAAGTCTGGACCATCATTAGCAGAATTAACTACAAGCTTTCAGGGTAAGGACTGGAAGTTTGCCTCACCTCCATGAGGCATCACAAAATACTCAACTATTAAACCAGAAATACTTCCCACTCCTTTTCACAAGTTGTAAAATCTGACCTCTCCACACTCAATGTCTCAGGCTACTCTGGGCTGGATCAAACTGCCAGGAAACGCTGTTTGCTCTCTTCTGTCAACCCTTTAAGAAAAAAATACTCAGTTCTATGAGTCCCACTTGCAGAGCACGTAATGGGAACCTTTTACCACGAAAACCTTCACAATTCACTAAAAACAGCCAAGGTAAGATTTGACACACCACCATCCACTCGAGCTCCACTGCTTCCGATTGCCCAAATGCCGTGGTTGAGCTCAGGCCTGCAGGCTGCTGCATTGAGGGTCTCAGCCACCAGATTCAGCAGATCCTCCAACCAATGATGTTCTCAGTCACAGCTTGGTTGGGTGATCAAGTTGGTGATAAACATAAAAGCAAGCAAGAGGATCTATATGCTAGCGCACTGACAGCTACAGATCCCTGTGATCCAGCAGGACAACCATACTTTGACCTGGACATTGCTTCCAAGATAGCATCTTGGAGAGATGTGTCACAGCTGATTCTCCCAAAAATACCTGCTGTTAACAGCTGCTCTGCTGCGTTGGGTCCACACTGCATGGACCAGGCAAGCATCAGATCTCGCCCAAGTCTGCTGTTCCTGGAATTGCCCCATCTGACCCGACCATGACTTGATCCAGATCGGAGTGGGAGAGACGCACTGTCACTCTACATCCTTACCATCCCTATTTTTGCCTCATTAAGTTTGCTAAAGGTGGTTCATTAACAGTTATCAAACCAGAGGTGTGTACTGCTTACTCATACCACTTATCTATGAAGTCCAACCTTTAATAACCTTCTCACACAACCAGAAAAATGACAGATTCGCTGCCAAGACTACAGCTTCCTATTTTGACAGAAATGATGAGATTTGCCACCAGGCACTTGCACAAATACGCTCTTCATCCACCAAGGCACCAAAAGAAGGATCTACAAAACCTGGATGTACCACCTGATTTAAGGGCTTTCATTCAATTACATTTTTAGATGCATGAGCCATTAACTAATTTCTGTTGATGAAGGAAAAAATAATAGCTGGTAATTTACCACATTTAAAGCTGTTCAAACTTCAGTTCACTGCATCTCAGTCAGGCTCTAAGGAAGCAAAATCTTTGTACCTTGCTGCTTAACACTCCATAACAACGTTTGGGTAGGACAAGTTACTCATCCAACTCTGGCAAATAGCAGAGGAATGATTGCAATTTAGACATTGCGCATTTACTTTAACAGAAGAGACAACAGCCATTTCAGTTTGCATATAACCAAAGACATCCTCCCCACCCCCCCACCCCCAAAAAGTATCTGGTCATTCTGGAAGATATGAAAGCTTCATAAAGCTATTTCAATTTTCTCCAGAAGTGCTTTCATTTAGAGTTCACTTCCTATCTTTTTATTTCACTTGACATTCTGTAAAGCACTCATTTCTTTTAGTGGAAAGCTTTTCTCTAATGCTATAAAACCCCAAGCTGTTAACCTTTTAATGTTTGCTATTAACAGCTCGGCAGAGTATCGATCATACAAATGATGCTCTAAATATGGCCTAATACAAACTGATGATGACTGTAAGAGGAGAGCTGTGTCTGTTGATTTGGTTTTTTTGTCTAATGTGTTTGGAAAGGGAAATCACTGCAAGACAAAATTAAGGTAATCCCTTTAGGAAGCCTTTTTTAGTAAATGTTAATTGCAGCAGACACCTTACCGATGTGACTTCAAGCATCCTTCAGGCAGCCCTGGAACACCTTCCTCTGGTGTGGAAGAATGGATTTTACACCACAAAAGCTTAAAAACATCTCTTTCAGCATCGGGTAGGAAAAACTCGGCTGAACCCTAGAGACATTCACTGCAGATCTAAACCTCCTTCAACACCTCTGCTCCTCAAATAAAGACAGGATCTCTCTCCGTTAGGGAGCTGTTATTCACCACCCCTCTGCATCCCATCATGTTTTTAATTTGGACGCCCACTCTCATTCCACTCATCCCTTCAATACATGCATTGCTGGAGCACATTTCACTCCGATTCTCACACCTACTGGCCCATAAAGCCTCCCTACACTATATATTGATAGTAAATATAGATATTTTTCCAGCACAGCCCTGACTTCCTAATTTTTTTGAGCCTGCTTCTACATTCCCTTCCTACCCACCACATCTCCTACCACCAGCAGTGCAAAACATGCAGTCCAGCACAATTCAGCCTCCTTCTGGTTATCAAAGTTTGGATCTCACTGCATTTTACCCAGCTCTGCTAAAACCAGTATCAGCTACATCTGCCAGGCTGTGCTCTGAACTGGCAGCTCTTCAGGAGAGCAGGGACTGTGGGAGCACACAACATGAGCTCCCTTTGAAGTGATCCCAGCAGGAA
>NW_010179111.1:3962-6427 GCF_000695765.1 Mesitornis unicolor
CAAGAACCAGTGCATACGGTTAAGAGGAGAAAAGATAAATCATGCACACCCCTAATGGCAGCTGCTAGTGTAGAATAAGCCATCACCACCCTACCTTTGCTAAATTACAGTCCCATCCTCTTCTACCTCAGAGCCTCTGCTTCCAATTTTGTGCAGTTAATGATAGAAGCATACACATACAAATACAAGCATCTAAACTTTAGCTGCTGAATTTTCTTCCTTCTATTATTTCATAATTTTTTTAGCATTGTAGATAATTTTAAAAGAAACTCAGCTGAGGTTAATTCAGTACTACATATTCCTAACATGCATATGTAGTAAGGTAGTAATTTACTCATTTAAGAATTACTAGGGTGTCTTTCAGAGCACCTCCTTGCCCAAGCCCTAAAATAACATTATAATGAACACATAAAATAGTAATTATACTCTCAGAAATGCGGTGGGTCATCTCAGCCTACTTGTGTAGCAAAGCACAGGTATTATCACTTCAGTGAACTTCAGCAGCCTTGGGTCACTCCATGCTGTGAAGCTCAGGAAAGAGCTGAAGCACAGTGTTATTTCAGCAACAAAAGCAGAATTATGAAGTTTTTTTTTTAAAAGTTGTACGACACCAAACACATCCTCTAGAAAGGATGAATGTACATTAGCGAGGCAGAGATGTGCAGTTCAAAGGCAGTTCCACTACATTTAACCACCTCTAACTGATGATTTTAGAAATCTGGGGTTTCACACTCATTCCAGGGTCTCCTCAGCCGTACAACTCACACACAGGTCCTAAATGAGGAGCCAACAGGCAGAGCTCATGTGCTCCCCGGCAGCACTGCTGATGGTATCAAGACACAGCTCAGCCTTTACTCTCAGTTTCCTTGTTGCATTTCAGAAATGTTTTTGTGGTTTAATGAACCGAAACTAGACTCGGCTTCACTCTGTGCTTTGAGCACAGTTCAGGCTCCCGGTGCCATATCAAGAGATCTCCTGGCTGCAGAATACAACCCTGTCATTTGGCTCACTCATTCCAAGGGCCACAACTTTGGCAGCTCACTGATGAGACACAGATTTTCCAAACTAATTTCTGTTGTAACACAATTTAAGAAAAAAATCTACTCTAAAAATCATGACTTGTTGTTCTACCTCAAGGCAACTGGCAGAAGAACAAAGGCACTACGCTACTCTCCATCTCCCTGCTGTGATGAAGCTGATGTCCAGCACCAGAGGTGCTCAAGGCCTGTACAACTCATCACTTTAGAAACCCCAGACTGCACTTCAGGAACCAGCATGTTTTATTTAAACATCAGCTAAGGACTAAAAGCGACCATGGGCTGAACATTACCGTGTGGAACGGGCTATGGAGAGCCAGCAGTGATAATCTGATTTCTCGAACAGGATAGAGATCATCTTACCTGTAAACACTGCCTGCTACAACAGTAATCAGGCACCTTTCTGAATACCTATGGGATCTTATTTCTTAAATCTTCTTGTACAAGCAGGTTCAGTTAACCAGGCTCAGGTTTTAAGACTGAACTTTGACTAACAGGCTCATGTGTCCAAGTCTGATTTTTTCTAAACCAGTAACTCTTAATTGATATGATCAAATCCAGTAGCCAGCAAGTCCTCCACCAAGCATTTTGCCATTTGGAGACACACCAAGCATAAAGCATTAAAATTCAACACCCAGAAAATCTCTTAGAAACACACCAAAAAAATAAAACATTCACAGCAAGCCAGCATAAGCAAATTAAGATTTTGACACCACACCGTTACAAGCCACACTCTCGCTGAGGATGAGCACAGGAGCAATTTATGGGTCCCTGCTGCCCAGGGAAGGCTGGCTGGCCACGTGGCGATGACCTGCCAATCGATTTAGTGTGGTGTAGCTGCTGGAAAAGACTTAGCAACACATTGTTCCCCCAAAAGAGTAGTTGCTAAAATAATCATATACAGATGAGAAGTGTAGAAATATTCAAAGTAGTCTACTCAAGATTGGTACTCTCCATCCTACAGCTGCATATTGCCATAACACAGAGGTCCCAGGCAGGTATAGGTGGCATCAGAGTCACTTGCTGGCTTTAGAACTTAAATTTGACAATCCAGCTACAGTCATTAGACTTTCCTCAGTAGCCACTCAGTTCAGCTGCTGTCCACCACTTTTTAAGCCACCACTGACAACCAATGTTTGGTTTGGGTGTTGTCAGGAAAAAAAGACTGTAGTCACAATACACTCCTCAGATGGACACCGCACAAGACTGATCACCTGCCAAGGGTGGACAGCCAGGCATGTGCCACTGTCTGGATGCTGAAATACTGTAAGGTGATGCTGGTTCTCTACCAGAGTACAGGAGTCACTTCACCTCTTCCAGCGAAGTCCAGAAACTCATCTCTAAAGGGAATACTTTTGCAATCTGTGTTTGGGTCAGTCCTTTCACCTCACCCCCCCCCCCTTCCCCCCGGTCCCTGGGGTGTGCCAC
>NW_010179111.1:6458-14650 GCF_000695765.1 Mesitornis unicolor
CCAGGTTCCCTGGGATGTGCCACACTTGACACAAGCCTGCGACACCTCGGAGAGAGATCCTATCCTTTCTCTAAGGTAATGCCTGGGCAGGAGCTCTGGGACCACGGCCACAGTGTACAAATCACTTCCCTTTTCCCTGGGTAAGTAAATCCAGGCTTGCACAAACAGGACCACAGAGCCACCCCAAACAAATGTGTGCAACTTAACTCATTTTGAGATAACACTCCTCCTGCCCTTTTAGGTGAAGTAACCCAAGTTTTAAAAAGGCAGGTGGGAAAAAAATCCCAAGGTCATACTGCTTTGGACACAGGTATGTTGGGGAGGGAGGGTATTTGTGGGGAATAAAAAAAACTCTTTATAAAAATTATTTATAAAAATAAAACAGTGTTAAGAAAAACGCTTGTATCTTCTTACTGAAATGTTCCAGAACCATCAATAGATGAACAGCAGCAGGTAAAATGAACTTATGAATGGTCTTTTCAGTTGAAGTCAGTTTAAAACAAACCACACCTATCTTCAAGTTTTACGTCTTCCTACAAAGAACACTCTTCTGGCACTTACACATTGATATTTGACACTTAAAAAATACTAAAGTGCCTGCTTCTCACCACTCGTTCTAATGGGGCTGCTCCTTTGACCAGAGGAGTCTAGAAAAAAGATGCATAAGTGATAGGAGTCATAAACCTGGCATGCCTGCATACCAGCACTAAGCCCTCCAAGATGCATTAACAGATTTTTAAAAACACTTCTCAAATACTTCACTGGCTGCAAAGCCGCAAATACAAAGCTTTATTTTTCTGATCCTACAGACAACTCACAACAGTGCCCGGACAAACACTCTGAATCGGACAAACACTCTGAATCGCAGTTGTTTGCAATCCTAACTTAAGGAGTCTCAAAGTATGCACACATGCAGAGTTAGAAATGGAAAGCAGCAGGACAAGCAAAAAAGAAAGTGAATGTAAGAAGAAAACAATTATTCAGCATATTTCTTAAAGTGGCACTTCTATTCAGATGCAGCTCCATCTACAGAAAGGATTTTAACCGCGCTGACACACCCCAGCTGTTCATTTTCCAGGTAGTTCTCCAACATCCACTTCTGCCTGGCAGGATTAAGCCCATTTCCTCAGGGAAAAACTCTCCCAACAACAGACTACACAAAGAGACATCAATGCAAAGTTTGGGATAAGAATTAAACCTTTCCCAATACACTACACCAGCAAGACAATTTCTGAGGAGGTATGACGATGCTACACAAATACGTGGTATTTTATAAGACCCTCAATCCCTGTCAAAGAGAAGGAAAAACAGACTGTGGTATTGTGAGTCTAATTTCTAGCAAGGGCATTAAAACTTGTGTTGGGCATTCAAGAGTGTGTAATGAAACTAGCATGGATAACAATTACCATGGGAATAACTGCAAGAGTTTTGTTTTTTTAATTTTAAATGTTTCTAAAGGACAGCACATGCAGGAAGAACATCTAGCCCACTTAAAGGAAAACAAGATGTTGATATCTGCAATGCTTCTGCGCTTTGGGGTATTTCTCAACAGCCGTCTGCTTCTCACCCTCACACCTCCTGCAGCTCTGGGGCAACCATGGTGGGCAGCCTCTGGGGAAGGTCACAGGGCCCTGGTCACACGTCCCTGGGATGAGGGTACTCCGACGGGCCGACTTTGGTCAACACAACCCAGCTCACTTCATCAAGCACCAGCAGAAAAGAAAAAGCAGCTGAGACTTAGCTACAAAGCAGCCTTTTCCTCCTTCATCTTTCCCCATCATAAACTATTTCTCCCGACCTCCTTGGTGGCTGGCAGGAGCAGAGGAGCAGCCGGTGCAGCCCTCAGACACAGATGGGAGCAGGAACAGGAACAGCCTCACTGCTGAGCCCCTACCTCGCACTTGCACAACAGAGCTCATGGGCTATGGATTGCATCGTCTTCCTCTTTCTTTTTTCTCCATGTTTGCAAAAAGAAAACAAAGGAATTGTAGAAAATTCAGTGCTCTCTCCGCAAGCAAAATAACTGGGCAATAGTATGGGGGGAAACAACAAATCTAATCCCTGCAGAGTAGCTCTCTGCTGTATCCCTTCCAGATCTTGATTTTAAACACACCGTTCTTCGACATCAGCTACTACTGCAGGAAAACAACCACTGAGACAAACTCCAGTGGAAGAAACCGCCCTCCGTCCCAAAGAGAAGGGCTAGCGGTACTGCAACACAAATCTGTTCTGTTTTTACCCACTGAACCAAGCACAACACAGATTTTTCAGACAAAATTATCTCTCATAACAAAAAAAATAACCCAGTCTTTCCTCTAGAAGGCTGTACACCCTGCATTCAATGCTGACTTTGGCATCTTGACAAGCCAGTATACAAAACAGATGAGTACACTCTTTTGTCAAAAGAGGGGACAAAAAGAAACCACAACAATCCCTATTGGGAAGAAATTCATGCTGCAATTAAAGCTGTAATAAAATATTAAGTCAAACTGCTAAAAATACACATCGACTTGCAGACCCAGCCACAAACCTGGAGAAGTCGAAACAAATAAAAGATAATTTGGAGAATAAATGCAAAGTGCTGGGAAATGGTAAAAGAAATGGAATTCTGGGCACAATCCCCATGGGTGAGGGATCAGGGCAGATCAGAGGGGAAAAACTAAGGAAATGGTGATGCTGCTAAAAGAGCCTGAAACACTTCAGGTAGAGTGAAGGCTTCCTCTTCTGACTGTAAATAGAAACCAGAAAATTAGATGAAGAAAGCAGTAAGAGGCATGTATCTGTATGGGGTAAGGCTATAAAAAAATTGCATCACCACAGAAACACCTTTCATAAACATGAGGTGCTCCCAAGCCCAGGCTTGGGGAACCTGCACCATTCCCAACCTTGCAGGGGATCCACTCCATTTCTGACCATGGAAAGAAACCCCAGGGGCTGCCTGGGTAAGTAAGCAACTTCTTGAACGTCACCATCAGAGGGGTGACAAGCCAATCACTTTTCTTCTACCAAACTATTAATACTTAGACTTTTGCTGGAACAACCAGACCTTCAGGAGAGCACAGGAAGAGGCTACACACTTTACCTCAGTGCATGGTATCTTAAGCATTTTCTTTTGGCAAAACAAAGCTGGCAAACACCCTAATTTTTCCTCCAAAACCAGAAGATTGTCATATTAACACCAGGGATGCAGAGAAGGCCCAGGCAGCAGTGACTCAAATACAAACATAGTTACTAATAGGAAATATCTGCTGACCGATAAAGAATAATGACTTAAAAGGATTTTTGTTATGGCATTATTCTACCAGACAGGTATCAGTCTATACACAGTAAAGTTACATTTTTTTCTACTTTGCATATACTAACACCCATTAATAAATATAATAACAATAACAGCTCCTTCTCTCTGATCTAAATGGTACCACCTAATAAAGTGCATTAGAATAACCAAACAGAACAGAAATTCCTCGGAGCTCTTAGGCATCTGCACAGGGTGATCTCTTCACAGTGCTGAACCCCACTGCATGAGTTTAGCAGTACATGCCAGCTTTTAATGCTTTTCACTAAAATAATCTCAACAACCAACATTCAGCTGTCAGCGGATTGCCACGATCACCACCTAGCAGAAAGAGGCTTTTCAAGCTAGTTTAGTGGACTTGAGGCTCAACAATTTTGTGTTAATACTTTTTAGTCTGACTGGTGACAGTGCAGCCTACATTTAGCTCCCCAGATCTTTGTAATCTGGCATATGTACTGTATTTATAGATCCTGAAAGGCATTATGAACAACCATTCTGCTACATCAGCTATACTGTTTGGAGAAAGAGCTTTCATTCTGGAGAAGCATCCTTAACAGCCACGTTTGAAAACGGCTTTCCTGCTACAAACTCAGTTCCGACTCCCCCTTCTCCTAACCCCGACAAAAGGGACACGCAGGTTCAGCCGTCACCCAGGGCCACCGCAGGCAGACGCCACTCCCGAGGGTGTCACCACAGGCAGGGCTGCCACCCAGTTGTGCACCACACCGAGCTGCACTCCACAGCTACACAGGCTCTGCTGCAGAACTAGAAAATATGTGAAACAGTTCACCGGCATTAAGTCTCAGCTCTTGTTTCATGATTTAATAAAGCAGGGATAATAAAGGGGCACAGAAAGGTACGTGACTCGAAGGCCAAAAAAGGAAGCCAGTTGGAGGCGAGGCTAGAACTTCAAGGTTCCTATTCTCTTGTTTCTCTACTCAGCAGAGTGAGTCAGAATGGTTTTTAAAAAGGGGTCACTTTTATTTTTAAACTATGTGCTTTAAGGGGATATAGAGAAAGCTGACAGAACTTCAGACTACGGCACCAGAGAGGGCTAGTTCGGATGCCGCACATCAGCCAGCAGTGTTGGAGCAGGCTGCTGGGGGAGGGGACGACACGCTCCACCTCCCCCTCAGACTCAAAAACCTCCGTCGAGCAGAGGCCACCTCACCACGAGCGACTGCTTCCTGCCTGCTGCAGCACAGGCAGCACACTCAGCTTTACCTTCTTCTCCGTCGTTCATTATGACAAGACATCCCCAGAGCTCACCTGCTTCAGGAGCAGGCAGCAGCCCAAACACGCTGTAAGGGCTCCAGCGCGACGGGACAGCCAAGCAGAGGGTTATCGCAGAAGCAAAAAGCTGCTGCTGCCTCCTCCCACAATGACGACCTCAGCCACCTTTAGAGTAGGCATCAGGAGTGGTCCCACAACACAGGACTGGTTCATAGCCCACAGACCTGATTGGGTCCAAGGCCCATCGGCTCAGCTATGCTGACATACATTGTAGAAGTGAGCTATTTTGGTATTTCATCAGCAAGCTCCTTGGTAACCAAGAGTGCCAGAATAACCTATGGCTTACTAAGAATACCTGGGTATATATGTTGCATTCCAGACATACTTTATTCCTCAGCAAATGGAAGGCTTAAACCATCATCAGGACTCCAAAGGAAGCTTTAAGCACAAGAAAATAATGCCACTTACTGCTAAAAACAAAAATGAGAAGGTGATAATAGGGGTATAAAATCAAAGCTAGGATGCTGCTGTGGAAAACTTAGAAAGATCCAAGCTACACACACCCACTGCCTACCTTTTCCATTTTTGTAAGCTATATTTGTTTCATACAGAACAGGGACACAAGCGTATTTGGGTCTGCTTCCCACTTTGCTACATGCTTATGAGGCCTAGTGACAACCTGAAAGAAGTGTGATTTGTTTTGAAATGAAAGCCAACACGTTTGAGAAGCCTGTTTGCAGTGCTCTGACTGCAGGGTTGACTTTATCTTTAAATGCAGTACCTAGCACAACAGCATTTCCCAGAAAGTCCCTTTTCCTAAGCTGTTCTTCCAGCTGCTGGCAGGATACAAATCCCAGATAACTGGAGAATACAGTCACTAGGAGGTAATCACCTGACCGCCAGCCTCACATGGGACTTATGAACGCACTTGCCAGGTGACTGATATGGCTCAGATCATAACTGAGCTCTGACAGCTTCAGAGGTGGTTCATATTTGTGAGTGGAAGAACGAGTGATGAGTCTAATGCATGGCTTATTTGGATGCAAAACACAAATGCATTCAAGGACAAGTTCCACAAACAATATTTATTTTGAAGCTGTTCACTGAAATCATCTAGAAGGATCCTAAAAGCTGACTAGGAAACACTATTAATTCTGTTGTATTAAAGAAGAGAAAAGCTTGAAGAGTGCCACCTGACTGCCTTAAGTTGGAGCTACTCACTCTGTGGTCAGAGGTTAACTTGACTCCACAGAAATCCGCTCGAGAAGCCTGTATTTTACAATATTTATTCTGTTTTTTTCTTTCTATCACGACACCACCAACATCAACACATCTTTTTCACAGAAAGCCACAGACTCAGTGCTGCACAAGAACTATTTAGCAGACATGCAATGTGCATTAATAACATGACACGCCACAAGCACGTAATAACCACCAAACACAGTACGACAGCCAGAAAGCTCAGCACAGCAGGGCTGCTCTTTACAAACGCCTCAAAAAGCAAAAGAATTATTCAAGCTTCCTGTGAAATTAAACAGCTTTTTAATGGTGGCGGGAGATTTCTGAGCCATTAGTAGCACCCAAGCGCACCAAGCTGGCACCAGCTCTATGACACATGTGCAGTAACTGCACATCACTGGTTTACCCTCCCCTCATTTACGTTGCTCTCCTCATTCCTTCCCAGCTCATCAAGCGTTAACTCATCACTGCTCCTACTGCTTACATCCTTCAGAACCCTCCCAATTCAACTTCAACTAATAAAATCTGCTTCTACAAGGCTGTATCTTTGACAGCAGAGTTAATTATGTTTTACTTGTTCCCAGTATGCCTCACAGCATCCCATCTTCACACTTTTCCAACTGTTTCCGGGAAGAAGGGAACACCAGCAGCAGAACATGCCCATCTGTATGCTTTGAGGAAACTGGAACATAAGGAAAATCTTGCACAGTAGTCACGTGAAGAGTTACAACAGTAAATTCTGCAGTACAGCTGCTTAACAACTTCCAAAGCCAGTACTCAGCTTGTAATTGAACCAATTATTCAATGTTCAAGGGTAAAAATAAAAAATAAAACAAGGTGCAACCCAGTAGGCTAAATGTGTGTCTGTATGAAGGCAAGGGAAGAATTAAGAAGTCCTTTTGCCACCTGCAATTAGCATACACCCTGAAGCACAAAACTCAGTAACCTCTTCCCAAACACAGAGCTACAGTTTGTTATATACAACCGGTCTACCAAATTATCCAAACTCAAGCACAGTATTTATTCAACTTTGTGAACCAAGAGTATTCACTATAAAGAATCCATCCCAAGAATATCACCTTCTGTTCTAGCTTTGGTCGAACCTAAATCCAGAAAGACCTGTGACATTTGGCAGACAAGTCAGGAGCCCATCCTGAGCAGGCAGATACACCCCTCCAACTGATCAAGGAGTAGCAGGCTGCTACTTATATTTATCAAGGGGACCATATCACAGACACCATATCGAGTAACAAAGCCTCTCAAAGGGACTGATGAAATTCACCTTAAATGGGCTACAGAGAGCAGGTTTTTAATAAACTAGCAATAGATGGCACAGGAACCCAGCAAACAGCATGCAGATGTGATTATTTTGGCTCCTGGGTGAAGAAATTCAAAACTGCAAACCAAGATCCCAACTTCCTGAAGAAAAAGGGGTGCAAGGCCTGAGCCTACATTATCTAAGGCAGCTTAAGCTAGAAAGTGGTTTAAAACTAGATCAGAAACTACTGCCTTCACCCAGTGGGACTCTGTGGGTGAGACAGGACAGGAGGCAGATCTCCATGAGTAGATCCAGGGCTGCAGAACACCTCTCTGCACTCACTGATCGACTGCAAAGCACGTGTTTGTGGCTTCCCTTTGTCAACCCAATAAATTTCAGGTTGTAAGGTTTCCCTGCAGGCAGAACAAGGGAAAAATAAGAACAGCAGTGGTTATTTAGCATATCACTACCAGTGCTTGGTATGGCGATAGTGAGCAACATCACGATCCCCTGAAGACAGATTTCCACCTACCAGCCCTGCAAGCCTGCCTGTGCGTGCACCCAATGGATTAAAGATGTCTCCTCTTGCTTCTTACAAAGACATAAAAGATTGTGCAAATCAAAGTGTGCTATATCTCAGCTCTATATCTCTCAGTAGGATTGCACATAGCTGCGAGTGCTGCTGCTGGAAGGCTGCTGAAGACCGGTATCTACAGCAGAATGAAATAAGGCTCTGCATAGAAAGGAAACTGGGTCATTTCTGCAGCTTATCCAAGGCTAAATTGGAGACAAACAAGGCAAGTCCACTGCTGGCACTGAAGAAAACCTGCAATCCTCACCACCCTCTGGTACAAATGCTCCCAGTAAGAATTTCTGCCTTCACAGTTTTTTTCAGTTTGTTACCACAGCGGCTCTGGGGGTGAACGCTGTCTTTAACACCCGCAGGCCCCTCAGGGCCTCCAGGCCCCGCAGCCCCCACCCGGGACGCTGCCTAGTCGGCTCCCCGCAGCAGGCCCCGGGCTGCTCGGTCTCCGTGCTAGGGGCAGGCCCTGAGGGTTGGCAGGCCCGCTACAGGCTGCAGGCCCCGTCGGTGCGGACCCGCTGCATCCCCCCGGGCTCCACGCCCGCACTCACCATGGCTGCGGCGGCTCCCGCGGGGCGGCTTTA
>NW_010179112.1:0-14905 GCF_000695765.1 Mesitornis unicolor
GGGGCCTGCAGGTCGGGGGCGGTGGCGGCGGTGGCGGTGCGGAAACTTTGCTGTCGCAGGTCCTTGCCCGGCTTAGAGCATCGGGTGTGAATTTTACAGCTTTTCCCGAGTTCACTCCCGGTCTGTGTTTTTTGTCCTTACTCTTATTTGTTTATTTATTCCATTGAACAAAAGCAGCTGTGTGTGTCACTACGTATGACCTTCTTTCCAGCCTAGTACTTCATAGTTTGCGTCGCTGTCTGGGTTGTGCTGTTCCATAGCACAGGAGTGGTTCCCTTTGACACCCAGCTTTCCCCTGTGGGTTGTGTTATACACCTGCCAGTGCTTTGCTACTCTACATCCACCATATCCACCAGTGGGATTAAACTCTCTTTCCACGTGTGGAGATGGATGCAGGAAAGCTAAGGGACTTTTTTTTCCCCTCAAAAAAGAACAATGAGTGCAGAGGAGAGGGGTGTTTCTTCTTATATACCGAAGAAGCTGCCTGCTTGAAAGGGTTGTGTAGGTGATGAGTAGCTGGTAACACTGGAACTCTGCGAAAAGAGCTGCTTCACTTTGTTGAAGGCTCTGAGGTACAGAAATAGTTATGTGGTAGGATATTAAGACTGTACATTTCTGGTGTACTAGGACTGAGCTTGTATCTACTGTGTGCTTAATTGCAGCTGTCACTGATTGAGAAATCTGGTTGTATGGCTTCTCGGCTCTGGGAATGGCTGGGAATGCCCTGAAATGAGAGTCTGTGCTTCTTAGTGGGGTTTTGAAATTTGAGCACAGTAAATCACTTAGGCTTTCTGAAGTATTAAATTGAATTATTTAATTTGTGCATTAGTGTGCGTACGTGCCAGATCTTCTTATTCAATGGTCTGGTTATGATCAAGCTTCACCAGTTCCTTTATAATGTCCAGGTCTTTTCCACAAGCAAGAAGTGAAGTGCAAAGTTCTACTCCCTGACAAAATAGGGAAAACCATGTGCAATATTTCAGTAGATATTTACTGAAACATTGCTGGCATAGTATTTCTTCTCATAGTAGACAAAATAAAAATTTTCAACTCCAAAAAAGACATTTATTTCAATTATATTGCATTGGGGAGTTAATTATATAGTCGGAGTTTAGATTGGTGTAAAGAATATGAATGTTTTTCTCCAAAGATATTTCTTTGGTTCTGTTTTTTGTTTATTACTGCTGACAGTTTTGGCTTTTGTGTTTTAGTGTATAATGAAACTCTTTGAGGACAATGTGGAACATGTTTCTTAAAATATCTTAATTACATTTGACTTCTCTGAACCATCTGAAGGGAGTTTCTATCTTACTGAAAAGATACAGCATTTTAACATTAGCTTGATGTGCAATAAGCAAAAAAGGTCTCCCTTTTAACTTAATTTATTAAATGTGTTCGTAGTACAATTGTCGAAGGAAATATCAAGGCCTACTTGAAAAAAAATATAGTTGATATCTTGCAGGGGATTTTTCTAAAGGGTTAAATTTAACAGAAACTAAAGTTTGGCTTCTCCTATATGACTTTCATAAGACTAGTAATAGAAATGTTAAAATTTCTATACAGCACTTACCGTCAATAGGCAGCTTAGAAATGCCAGCTGTAATTAAAATACTTGGTTATAGGAAAACACTTGACTATTAGCATGATTGAGCAAATAAGTAAGTAGCATTGCTATTTATATATTCTTTTGGTGCAGAAATCTCTTTACAAAAATTATCACAAAACATAATTACTTTGAAAAAACTTTTAGCAATTACCATAACTTAAATAAATCTTTTTCCTATCGCTTCATAGAATTTTCACTTCTAAATAAATGAATTGAAACTATGCCAATTGAACTTTCTAGTAATACAGTACGTTATTAATTAATAAGTTATTGTTTAATTATTTAAAGCTCATTTTGAACTCTGTCCTGAAATGAAATTATTTTGCAGATGACTAATTTTGCAACTGTAATGTACATTTTAAGACTCAAAAAGATTCAAAATAAAATCGTTTATGACATAATAGAATATACTTGATGCAAAACTTCAAGTTGATGAATGGTGTTCCCTTTCAACTCAGTGGGCGTGGGAACGACGGCTGATTCCATCAGTACCAACCTACCTGGGTTGCTCCTTTGGGCAGGAGGCGGGAAGGGACCCCTCTTTTCCTGGCACTGTTGTAAGTCCCTTGGATGCAGCGGAGCAGGAGGGGTTGTTTGTCTGTGGAGGTACAATCCACCCGCAACTTCTGATCCAAAATTGAGGCTCTTCCCCCTGTAGGCAGAACCCCTTAGAAATGCATGAGCTCAATTTCTTTCTTAGTGTTTGCAGTACAGTTTAAACATCGGCCAAGAAGATCACCCATCAAACAGGGTGTTAGCGGTTTACACATAAATTTAATTCTCTGCAGGATCCTTGTTCTGTTTTGGTGACATAAATTAGTAGTAAACTTGTTGAATATAACTCCTTCAGATTTTAAAGTCGGCCAATGATTCCTCAAGTAACACAGATACTTTATATAGCAAATGTACCTTTGAGTTCCAGTCTTTTGAGAAAGGCTTTGCAGGCAGTTGGGAAGTTTGACTCATCTGGGAATGGGGGGATGAATTACCCCAAACTGTCTGATAGTGATGTAAAACTATTTTTTTTTTCATCTGGGTTCTGCAAAAGGAGCTGTTGCTCACACCTTGTATTGTGCCTGTAAGAAGTACAAGACAATGAGGATTCAGACTCTGTATATTTCTAGTGCATTGGGCTGCTTAAAAAATGAATTTGGGGATTAATTTGAAATCTCATTTATTTTTCTCAAAAATCAGTGAACCTTAGCTTTTCCTACTGCTTGTTAAGTGCAAGTGCAAACTGAAGGGATGGACTAATAAATTTAATGACTCTAAAATGCAGTTTAAGCTCTTCCCTTGTCCTTTTTTTGTTGCTCTTTCTGTGACTTAATGACCTCTTGATACATTTTTCTATGAGAAACATCTTTTTAACCTGATCACAGGCACTCTTAAAACAGAGAGTGAGAATGGAAAGATCGTTTGTGCTAGAGACTGCTTCAGGAAGTGCCATTTAAATTCCAGGTGATTAGGAGGAGAGCAAAGGAATTCAAGTAGGAAACCTGAAAAAGAGCTTGAAAAAAATATTAAAAAGCAGTGTAGAAAGCTAAGGAAAGAATGTATGAGAGTTGGGATTCACATGGAAGATGAAACATTTACTGACTGCAATGGCTGCTATGCAAAGGAAAGAGCATTTAAACTGACTGCCTCAAAATCTGATATGCAGTGTCTTTGGAGGTATCAAAAAATGAATTCCAGAAGTTTTAAATTATCTTCTTTCAGGAACTATAGTGCTTCCACTTTTTCTAGTTTTTTTAAACAAACAGTTAAAGAGCTCCATCACTGGGTTTAAATTATTATTGTAAAATTATTTTCTTCTGCATTGATTAAGTAATGCCTGAATATCCCATAAAGTTATGTATGTCTGCTCATACCTTGTCAGTTTGTAATGCTTGGCTTTTCTAGATGCATTTGTTCAGTTGCCTTTTCATAAACTTGGAGTACTTTGTGTATAAAATCGTAGTTTTCAGTTTTTCTCTCATTAATTTGTTTGGTTTTGGTGGATTATGTACTTCCTTTCCAAATATAATGCATGAATTGACTTGTCAGTTCATAAAATATTTATGAACCATGTGGACAGATAATAGAAGCAGAAGGAGTTTTATGACAGACTGGTTTTCGGGTAGGACTTATATATAATGTGCTCTAAATTAGTATGCTTTATTTAGTATCAAAGCATATGCTGATTTTTGTCAGTTAGAGAATCTGATCATTCTTCGTTCTTTTGGGAGATGAAATTTAGTGAAAATTTTCTGTTGCTTCTGCCAACAGAATTCTAGAAGACTTAACGTAAATACTCTAAGTGAGAAAATTCTAATTCATTTTGTTTTTCAATAAAAACCCTCTCGTCCTTTTAGGAGGTCTTTGGGGAACGTGAAGTTACTTGAAAAAAGTTGCTCCTCAAACAAAGTCGTGGAAGTGGTACATAGTGAGGAGATACTGCGAAGTAAATTAAACTGTTAATCACAGAAATTCATCATATGAGATTACTCTTATGATTATCTATCATTTTTGAATTTATGATTTCCCATTATTACTTAAGATAAATCAAATAATGATAAATCAAAACAAAGCTGGCACTTGACGCCAGCTCTCTCATTGCTCCAAACACGTGTCTTAATCTATAATAACTTTACCAGATTATTGTTGCTTTTAGTTTTTGAATATTGAACCTAAAGTAGCCACAAGCACTGATCTGGTGTGACATAATATTTTAGCCCATCTTCATAGTTGCTTCAAATAGTTGCTACTGAATATGTGTTCAGTATTTTATTGCTGTCTGTTGTATTCAAGGTTTTCTGTGCCTTTGTTATTTACTTTCTTTCCCAGATTCCCCTAAAGAATTAGAAATCACAAGCATATCTTAACTCCTGGTAGCCTGCGTTATTTCCAGGCAGGAGGTGGAGACAAAGAACACAAAATGCTGAGCGGTTTAATAGCCATTATCTTTCTGCTGGCTTCAGTTCTGTATCTCTGGAAACCCTAAAATAAACAGATCTGACTTGTACTAGAATGTCCACCTGAAAGATATTTCAGGTTTTTTTCCAAAGCTTTGTACATCTTGCAAAGCTTTGCGATCTTTATGAATATGTTTTTAATTTATAATGAGAAGAAATTCAAATTAAAATACCCATAAAATACCTTATATTTAATTTCATGGGGAAATTAATAAAATCACAATCATGACAGAACCCAAGCTCATGACTTCATTAGTGGTCAGTATACCCAGATTGGCATCCTGACTGAGGGAATCATAACAATGCAGTTAAATTTTATCCTCATTTTGGACAGTGCCTATCCTCATTATCCGCATTTTGGACAGCATTAATATAAATGTGACAGTTCTTTTGTAGAACACGAATGCATTTAAAACTAATTCTAAACTTAAATGGTGTTTAGAATAAAGGTGCTTTTTCTGTATCAGGCCTTTGTCATTGGTTTTTGATACCTTAATGAGAGTTGTGCATTGTATAAGACATTAGGCAAGTATTATCTTAAGATCCATTGAAGAACAAGTCTATTAAAGGGTGTAGATTAACCTAAGGTATGCTGCTTGCTTTTTCAGATAAATTAAGTAGTTGTATTAATGCCATTGTTTTATCTTTTAACAGTTCAGCCCTTGAAGAGATTTTTAAGAAGTGCAGGGCCAAGACACGATAGCTTAAAAATTGTGGGATCTGCTGCATTTCCAGGTATTTTTCTCTAAACATAATGTAATACATTTTAGTGCAAATATTTTTTTTTAACAAAAAAAGGCTCCTCTTTATCATATCCCTTGTTGTTGAATTTTTTAAAGTGGTTCAATTAATTAAAATTCTGCACTGACTTATGTGTACTTAATAGGCTTACCCACAGCGTATATTTCTGTCATTGTAATTTATTTTTTGTAGTTTTTTAAAATTCTTACTTATACTTTTTATGAAACCAAGATAATTATTTTATGTAATTGCTATGAAAATAACGATGTTCTGTGCACTCTTCCTGGTTGTTGGGCTCTTGCATTGAAATACTGCTTGCTTGCACTGTAGGTGTTGCGACTTCCTCTTGTTACGTACACAGAGCCTGAGACTTGAAGTTTATATTATATTTTATAACAAAAATTAGGAGTTAATTGCTTTCTACGTTAAATTGTCTAACTTCAGAATATATTATCAGTTTATTTTCTCATTAAACAAGACAACTATTGGAAAATCTGAAAATTGAATTAAAGACCAGGCTGTTCCTCATTGCCATTATTTACTTGTGTTGCATTTTCTCTAAATGCAGATTGCTGGCTTGGTTTTGGTAATGCTCTTCCCCAGAGTTTTTTCTATGTGTGTTTTCTAGTTACAGCTTTATTAGTAGCGTAACTAGAAGTAATATTTCTGTTGTTTGGGGGAATGCTAAAGGACAGCATTTATTTGACCTTTTTTTTAGAAATATGTCAATTTCTGTCCAAAGGTGAAACAATTCTGGGAAATTGTTTTAATTCAGTTTTTTTAAAACATTTTTAAAGGTTTTCCTCAGGAGTTTAACTTACAATATTATTTATCATTAATGTTAAATAATGACTCTGAGTTGTCTAAAGGTTCCTCATATTAGTGTACTTCTCTCTTCTGATTCTGACTCACGTCCATAAACAAGTCTACTACTTGCATGGCACAGGGCAATTTGAAAGTTAGAAGGCAAGATTAAAATGTTTTATCTCAACTCTCTTTCTAAATTTAGTATTAATAAAGAATGTTTCTACCCTCTCTGGGTCAGATCATTGTGAGTATACTAGTCTTGGCTCCAGTATTTTTTTGAGATGCTGGGCAAAATTGCTATTTTGAGGTTGTTTTGGGTTTTTTTAAGCCAAATCTGGCTAAATGCAGTGCTACACTATTAAAGTCCAGCACTTCTCAAAAACCTGGCATAAATATTCTTTTTTGGATCACTATCTAAGGTGAATATTTTTATAATGGAGATAATACGAACAAATAAGAAAAATAGCAAAGAAATTAAAAGAGTAATAATTTATTTTGAAAGCAAGAAGAGTAAGGTTATACATGGTATTTTTTCAGCCTTTATTTTTTATCAGATGCCCTTCTGTTAGAATATTCCTATGATACATTTCACAAAAATGTCATGGATATTTACAGTGGTGGGACAGAATTTACCATCTTGGCAGGTTATGATTAATGACACCATAATTTTGTTAGTTTTAAATTTGGATATGTAATTTTTTTTAAGACTGGTTCATTTGTTGAACTACTGTCTTGAAATTTATGTAGTCACTTTTAAGATAGCATTGATAAATACTTAATGCTAATGATAATTTTTTTTTCAGTCAAAGTGTATGTCAAGCTGAATGACAAGAGTCCACATATTTTATGTCTTACAAATCATCTGCAAAACTTAGAACTGATTGATCCAGTATTCTGGTGGAGTGGACCAGGTGGTAATCTTTCTTCAGGTCAGGATTTATTTTTGTATCCCTGCATCCTCTCCCCCCTCCCAGGGCAGCATGAGAGTTATAAATGTGGGAATGTAAGTGGAGAAGGAACCGAGGATACGTTCCAAGTGTTTGTATGCATATCATATAAATTAACTTCCACTTTTCAGAAATAAATGGGTGAGATAATAACATTAAAACACAGTTTCAGATTTCTGTGAAGAATGGTGTCATCTTTCAAGAGCACTAAATAGAATCATAGCATCATAGAATCATAGAATGGTTTCGGTTGAAAAGACGTTGAAGATCGTCGACTCCAACCATCGATCCAGCCCTAAGTCCACCACTAGGCCATGTTCCTAAGCACCACATCTGCTTGTCTTTTAAACACCTCCAGGGGTGGTGACTCAACCACCTCCTTGTTGGATGCAACAGAGGCTGAGAATGACATTCTTCGCTGCACTGAGAGACAGCTGGGAGTGTTCTGCGAGGACAGAATGGCAGGATGATGGGCAGTGTGAACTAGCCCAACTGCCTGGTTAATGACAGGCTACCTTCAGATATGAAGTTGCTCAAGGCCTTGACAACTTGAGTTTGGGGAATCTCTGTCCTTGGAGATTTTCTGTCTTTTCTGTGCAACCTGTTATTTTTTTCTTTTCAATCATAATTTCCCTTATTGCAACTTACCATTGTTGTTTTTTGTCCTTTTGTGGTATGCCTCTTAAAATGTATGTGTTTTTCTTCCCTGTATCTCCCCTTAAGTTGTGAAGGACTGCAGTTCCCATCTTAGACTTCTCTAGGGTAAAATTCGCAGTTTACTCTGCTTCTTGTCCTATACTCCAACTCTCTAATCATCTCAGAAGCCTTCCTGTTGACTTGCTCCAATTCATTAGTATCTGTCTTCTACTGAGGAGTCAAAACTGGACACAGGGTTCCAGAGTGCCCAAATGAGTGCTGACTAAGGAGAGAATAATCACTTTTGACCTGCTGGATATACCGTTGCTAATGCAGCTCCGTATGCAGTTAGCCTTCACTGTTGCAAGAGTGTGTTTCAGATTTGTGTTCCGTTTAAAATCCACCAGGACTCTGAGGTACTGTTTTTGCAGGGCTGCTCCCAGATCATCTGGTCCCCATCTGCATATGTTGCTGCTCTTATTCTGTCTCAGGTGCAATACTTAGCATTTATCACTGTTGAAATTAATGGAGTTTCTGGCATATGGTCTCTAGTCATGCAAGGTCACTGAATGGCATACACTGTAGTGTATCCGCACCCATGCCAATTTGATGTCTTTTGCATACTGGACAAGAATGCTTGTGGTGTAGGCCACTGGTAAAGATGTTAAGCCATTCTGGTGCTTTTATCAACCCTGAGGAATGCCCTTCATAACTGGCTGCTAGGTCAACCAATTTTCAAAATGATGATGCAGACAGTTTTTCATCTGTCTTGTATTCCACTCGTCTATTCCATATGTCCATAGTTGGGCTACAAGGATGTGATAGAGTACCATGCTGAAATTCTGGATAAAGGCTTTCAGTGTATATGACATCTACTGCTTTCCTCTCATACTCATAGGCAGTCATTCCATGCCAGGAGACGCTGAGGCTGGTCAGCCATGATTTGCCAATGGCAAATTGATGCTGCCTGTTCTCAGTCACTGTCATGTCATTCTGGAAATAACTTCCAGCAGTTCTATCATCTTTGCAGGGCCTGAGGTGAGGATGACTGACCTGTGACTCCCTGGGTCTTCTTCCTTGCCTATTTTTATGGTGGATGTATTTTTTTGGTATTTCTGGTGGATGTTATCACCATCAAAATAGACAACAGTCATTAATTAGTCAGCTCCCTCAACATCCTCAGATATAGCTCATTATAGGCTATAAACTTGTATATTTCCAGCTGCCTTAAGTAAGTAAGTCCCTAACACCACTCTTCTCTCTGCCTGTAGCATCTCTCATAAACTCTGGTGAGCCTGGGACAGGGCTGGAAAGCAGCCCTTGCTAGGAATGAGTGAAATATATGATATCCGACACTACACTGTGTTTTTGCATTGAATCTGATAACAGGCTTCGCACTCAGAAAGAATTTTTAGTATTCTTTGCCTTGAAGTGGTAGGCGTGGTTTTGCTTATACTTAAGCCTGTGCGCTATGTCATCTTACATAAAACTGCTAATGGGATGAATATATTCTGGTTAGCCAAGTGTGCTGCACTGTAACTGATAATGTTTTGATGCCCAGTCTGTGACAGAGTATCAAGTATATTGTTATGTGTTTAAGTACTGAGCTTTATCTGATGAGACAGAAGACAACCTCATTAACCAATTAACAAAAGTTAATCATTTCACTCCTCTGGCTTCTGTTTACTCGAACTGCAGTTTCAAGAGTGTAGAACAGAAAACCATGGAGACCTCAGACTTCTTCCACTTGACAAGTTTAAGTCTCTATGGGAAGATTGCTTCAGTAGTATCCCAAATTGCTATGCCAACCTTGGTTCACTAGCAAACAAGCTATGGTGGCAGGGGTTCTTGGCTCTGTGGCAAATTCAGGTATACCAGAATCAGCGCAAGTGGGGAAAAAACATTCCAGTGAGAGAAGAAAACTTGTGTTTTCCTGGCATAACTTTCTATAGAAATATAATAATAAGAAATATCTAGATCTATATCTATACATGATATTATAATATATGTTAGAGGACTTCAGCTTCAACCACCACAATTATAAACAGACAAAAGTATAAACAGACAAAAAGCTATGTAAAGTTTCTAGCTCATGAAATGTTTGCTGTGTAAAAGAATTCAGTCACTTGGTCTCATTTTAGAACGCATGTAGTCCTCTCCAAGTGGTAAAAATTACCTGGATTTGGTGTGACTATTTAGTCTTCTAATATCTGTCATAGCTAATCTCCATAACAGTGGGAAATTAGGATTCATAAACCTTGCTTGATACATTATTTCCCACTTTTTCAGTGCGGTTGTAGGAAAGAAAATACTTTCAGTGGAAATGTAGAATTGTGGATTAGGTTTTAGGAAAGAGTAACAAAGTACTGCTTCTTGGAACTCTTCAAAATAAATGTAGTCAGTTAAGCATAAAATATGTAGGAAGTGAGCCTGTCTTTCTTTATATACTATCTGTTATAGTTAGAAAAATCAGATTCTTTTTCAGGCACACCAGCCCTTGACACACACCATAAGAAGGGGTTTTGGGCCCCAAAAGTCTTGTCTAGCCATGTTCATCAAATATCATGACTACAGTAAAAACTCACAAAGAGCAGTGAACGCTTTTCTTCTATAGCCATTAAAAAAAAACAGTTCTCTTTTTTGAACAAGCAGCTTTGTTCACAGATTGTTCCAGTCCACTTATGTGCAGTTGAAAGAGTAATGAAAAATTAAATACCGCACAAAATGTAATTTAAAATCATTACAACTTTAGAATTAGCAAGCAATTTTTCTTCATTCAGCATAGTGACTCTTTTGTACTAAGATCTGGAAATTGTACTTTGAAGTTTGTAAAGAGCTGTTGGGATGGTTGAGAGTAAGTTTTTCAAAATATACTTAAGTGGAAGAAAAAACTTTAAAATAATTGCTTCTTATGTTCTGGATCTTTAAGTTTTACTGTGTAAAATAGCATTTTTGATGGTGTTCTGAACAGCTGCATAGAATGGAAAAGAGAGAGCATTTAGATTTTTATTTCTGACTGCAAACATTGGAACAGACCTCTTCTAGTTTGGTGAAAATGAACCTAGGAATTTGAATTTACAGGAAGGTTGCTGCTTTTCACACACACTGCCACGTAATATATGCATAGAAGGAATATGTGTTGGAAGATTGTGACTGTCCTTGCACAGACTGAAAAAAGTGTGTACTATCCGTTTGTAAAACAAAGCAACTGACAAATTATTGAATACCTGCACTCAGCCTCTCAACTGCAAGCTAAACCCCAGATACTCTAAAACCTGCTGTTGGTAATCAAAGAGTTCTGCTGTGAAGAGGGAAGGAAAGAGAATCAGGAGGAATATGAAGCTGCTTTTAGCAGATGTGTGTATCTCTATACTCATGCTGTCCTTATAACTGATAGATAACTTGGACATGTTTCCAGAGAGGCTGTCAGAGTCCTGTCTTGGACTACAAAACAGAGTGTGTTTCATTCCTAAGAAGCGTTTCAAGTGAACTCAAGTTTATTGTGTACCGTGTTAGCTTTTGTTTCTGTACATGTATAATGCATCACTGAATTTACCTATTTGAACATCTTTAGATATTGCATGTTTAATTTTGTACATGCTCAGTACTTTAATCTGAAGATGAAAGTTTATGATCTGGATTAATAGCTGTTTCTTAAAGTCTGAAAAATCTGTTTCTGAGAAGTCCATTGGCCTGATTCTGCTGTCATTTACTTTTGTTCTTAATATATAATTTCAAAATACAGAAGCTGTTCTACTGTAAAACTGGTATGAATAAGAGATAGGGTGGCAGGACGGCAAGTAACTATATTTTCACTGAAGGAACTGGAATGAGAATCAATCTGTTGTTTTTAAGTTTAGTAAACAGAGAAACTAAAATATAGGAACACTTAATTTTAAATATGACTATACAAGGGTTTGGAAAGTTAAGGGATTTAGTCTCTGGAACATAATTCTCACAGGAATAGCTCTGTTTTGCATCCTTTTAATTCCTAAGGATCCTGGGAAGTGTCTAGCTTCCTCTCTTAGCATTAATTTTAAAAGAACTGTTTTAAATCATGGCAGTTTTCACTGACTCCAGGGAACCTCTGAACTTGGACACATTGATTTTTGTCCATCATGCATGTGAAATGCCTCCTGTGTAATACAGGCATATTAAATCATATAATGTAATTCACAGTGAAATCCTGCTCACCTGTCTTACACCTGCTGCAGAGTAATAAAATGGAAAATGACTAGATTTAAGAAAAGGATTAATAGCTTAAGCACTTTTGAAATTTTGTTTTAAAGCTAACAGTCTGTTTTGTGAACCCAAACTCATCTGAGTAGACAGTATTCTTCCAGATTATCCCATGGAGCAAGGCATTTTAAGTGTGGTTTCTCTGTAACACTTGGTGAAAAAGAAAACCCCAACAACATAGCAGGCTCTTGATTTCATGATCCAAAAGAAGATTCTTTACACACAGACATACTATTACAATAATTTATGTTTACTATGTAAAATTTTGGATCTTTTCTGGTATATGAAGCATTGTTCAAGGTTACATAAAATTCTATAATGAAGTCAGTGACTTAGTCCATCAGAAGAACATATTATTTTTGCTTTTCTGCTAATTTGTGACCAAATCTCTTAACTGGATTTCCAAGCTTTGTCTTTTGCAAACTTCTTGTCATCTTTGCAGTTCAGTGCTGCATTTTGTAAGTATAGCAAAGCTGTCTGTGGTGCACCAGTCTTAAAGGTGCTCCAGCTACCCAGTCAACCAGCAGAGTTGTTGCTTTTGGCCCACACAGGGCATTTGCATATGTCAAAGGTCAGAACTATAGTTCTTCAATCTGTGCTGTTTCTCTGGCAATATTAATCTGGTAGCTGTTCCAGCATACGGTAGCAAGTGACATTCTAGTTTATAGTCCTGAGTAATTCATCATCAGATTAAAAACCTCTTCATCATCCAAAAAAATGAAAGATAGTGTGCCATTAATGTGAGAATCTAAGTAGATATGGAATCCTAAACCATTCTTGTAAAAAATTTGCACTTCCTGTCTTTTTAATAGTACTCTTTTTTTTACCAGCACTTTATTTTTTGTTTTAACACAGTGATATATATCACAAAATTAAGTTAATTAAAAGCATAAATATTTTCTTGAGGAACTAAGTTGTCCTGCACTTAAATCAGTCTATTTTTTTCCCTATATCTTTCTTAAAATCACCTACCAGGAAGATCAGCGTGCATCTGCAGTAACATGTTAGTTTGAATAGGAGTGTGACTTTGAAGTGAATTGCTTGACTGTACCCACTTACTACATTTTGTTGGAATCATGGCCTGGTCTTTGCATGCACAAACTGGATTCCTTTTGGATGAAGCTAATTGGAAAGGTTTGCTTTGAGAAATAATGTGTGCTCAGTCTGTAAAACCAGATTAGGAATGGTCTGAAGTAAAAGCCCTAAGATGTGTGTAGTATAGATCTCATGTCCTTAGCACTGATTTTTATTCAGTCTAAAAATATGCTGCTTTCATGCCACACTAATTGTCTAGGCTTCCATTGTCTACATGAAAAGGTCTAAACTGCTTAGCATGTTAAAAAGACTTTTTTTTTTAAAATTTCGGTCTCTGTAAATGGAAAGAAAAACCCATTCTCAAAATATTTTATCATACTATTTTACCTTGAAGTCTATTATAATCAACTGTAATCTAGTGGTTCTCAAGGTTTTCTTGACAGCCGCCAGCAAGATGGGCTACATATTACTATCTGAGATACCCATATCTATATTGTTACTGCCTGAGGACTTTTCAAATCACGAAAGGACTCATCAGCTGTCATCATGTAACCCACATGCAGACTACATGTCTGTATGGTTCATTATCAGGGCCCAAATCTGACCTTAGCAGTGCTTTTCTTTCTCTTTAAAAACCTAATTAAAGAGCCATGCTCATGATTTGTCCTTTGAAGTAGGATCCTACTTCCTCGCTGCCTTGAACTAAGGAGTTGTATTAAGACTTTGGCCAGCATATCAATGCATATCTTTCCATACAGAAGGATTATTTTACAATCTTAAACATACATGGTTTTCATTTTGGCATATAATTTTTTTAGAAAGGTCTGTTATACAGTACTTGCTTAACTTGAACTTCCTGTCTTGCCTACTTTGGCATTTGTGGCTTGATAAACATGACCAGCATCTAATTGGTGGGGCAGTTCCTGAAGGCTGAAAGGTTAGTAGTCAGATGTAGAGATGTAAAAAGAGATTATTTGTCCACTTTGCCCTCTTTTTTTCTGGGAGCTTTTTGCTCTTGGAAATTGTTATTGTAGAGAACAATAGATGTCTGAGATCAAATTAAAACAGGTTTCTAGGACTGCTTTGTCAACTGATACTTGAAAATAGAGCAGCAATAAGGCGTATTTGTGTGATGCTGAACAGAGTGACACCCAGTCACTTCAGTTTCTGAGTCGTGTGGTTTCATCTGAATCTGTATTATTTTTTGTGCACAACTTAACAGTAAATAACCATTTTGACCCTTACTTTCTACATTTTCTCATGATGACAACTAAATTGATCTCATTATTGTGTTTACTAGGAAATAGCAATGTGCAAATATCACCAACAGGAACTTTAATATTGAGACACTTCAACCTGAGTGGAGCTTACACGTGTTCTATTGTTTATAAGCTAACAGCAATGCAAACTGATGAAAACCTCTTAATAAAATATCTTATTTATGGTAAGTTTTCAATCTTGGTAGGTGTTGTTGTTGCCTTGAAAAGTTTTATTTTTAAAAAATATGTGATGCTATTTTTAAATAAATAAGCTTATTTAGAATTTAATTTTCAGAGATAAAGACATTCTGTTTCACTGAGAAATTGTTTTTAATATTGGTTACTACCAGGCAGTCCATTTAATGTCATTTACAGAGCCTTAAATGAAGCTCAGAGGCTGACTGAGAAACTTCTGAATACAGTTCTTTTTAAAAAAGAAACATAAAACATAATGAAATGTAACAAATTGAATAGGCAGTAATTCTTAAGAATATTAAAATAGTATAATTTTAAACTGAGTTATTCTTTATGAATAGAATAATTGTCGCACATCCATATGGATTTATTTCACATACTTTAATTCCTTAATTATTACCTGATTGTGTTTTTTAAGTACACATCATTTAATGATGTAGTATTTGTAGTTTATTCTTTCCTATTGTGATTACATTTCCTTCTGTCAGC
>NW_010179112.1:14936-18719 GCF_000695765.1 Mesitornis unicolor
GTCTTTGATAAAGTGCAAGATTGTAAAGGCATTGCCATTTATTCATTACTAGCTCTCCTTTTCTTATTTAAGGGATATTTTATTCTTGTGCAGATGCAGGCAAGAGCTTCTGTTGCCTTTAGCAGGAACTTTTTGTTTGATCTTCCATTTAAAATGTACCAGAGCTCGTTCAGAAACACTGTAGAGCACAATAACCTAAATTAACCTCTGATGTAAATTAATTTTACTTTGGCACAGTATCCTTCATACACAATAACCATGACTTTTAGCAGCTGGCTTTCTTGACAGAACTGGAAAGGAAAAAGTTTATTTGAAACAGTTCTGATGGAAGAGGTTACAGTTTTCAGTAATGCAAGCTTACATCCTTCAGTAAGGATTCAATCGGAATGTTAGCATACAAAATGCAAGCTTTATGCATATGTACAAAAAAATCTTGAATATGCAGCAGCAAGCGAAAGGAAACGGGGGAGGTGAAAGCAAGATTCAGGATCTAATGAGCTGTCTTAATTGAGTACCATATTTTGGATGTTCTGCTGCTTCTTTCAGCGGGTTCAGATCTACTCCTTTGTTCTTTCTTCCCCACAGCCCCCTTCTCATTTCTGTGACATGACCCCTGTTCTTTGTTCTTTTACTTCTGTTTTCTATTTAACATTGTGCTCTGTTGATCTTCATATTTGGATAAGTAGAGTGGTTATCATGAAATAACTGAAAACACACATTTTATAGTATATTTGCTTATTTGTAAAAGGTGCCCAGGTGTGCATTTAGCTTTGCAGTAAAGGTGAAATAGTTGATCGATCCATAAAAGTAAATTTCATACTTACATGAAAGCTTTTTCAGTTACTTCTAAGAGAGAAGGAAATCCTGTTCATCTTATTAGTTCCATCTTCTATTGATCTCTGGGGAAGAGGATTCCATTTTTAAGCCCTTTAAAATACTTTTGTGATAGTTGACTAAAAAGTATGTAACATACTGCTATATATAACTGGCCATAATGTGTGAGATGAAATACTGTGCCACATACTCAAGGATATTTTGCATGCTTCTTAACCTTAGCCTTCATATTCTTGATCCCTTTACTGTAATCTCCTGTTGGTTTAAAAAATAAAAAATTAGAATATTAAAGAGTAAGACTTACCTATGAATATAAATAATAATGTTGACTTATAAAAGTCTCTGAAGTGTTTCCAACTGGCCCAGCATACACTATTTTATCATTAAAAATTCACTGGGGGTGCAAAATAAGTTTTGTTTATAATGAAGGATTTAAATTGGCACTTTTATTTTCAAATACACAAATTACTTTTCTTATTTTTACTTCATGTATGTTCCTCATCATCATCTACATTTTTTTCCTGCAGCTTATTCTGATCCTAAACAGTACTATGAATTCACAGCCCGGTACCATGCAGCTCCTTGCCACAGCACTCATAATACTTATTTTGAGAGAACATTGGTTTTGATACTTAACAAACTTGTTGCTGAACTTTCTTGTGTGGTTACATTAATTAAGGCAGAATGCCATCATGTAAAAATGCAGAGAGGAGGTCTACAGAATGAAATCTTCTTTACATTTGCAGGTAAAAATGAGTCTTGCTTTTAAAGAATGGTTAGATTTATTTATAGTTAATGGAATGTATTTACTGCTTTTATGCAGGAAGTATTTTAAGAGTTTAATAATAAAGTTTCTTGATTGTAAAAATGCTTGAAAGTATTGCATGTGAAGTTCATGTCAATAGCAGAAAGATAGTTGATTACTCAAAAGTGCATATTTTACATTATCTCAGAAGAGCTTTAGAACATTCTATATCTGTGGATAGATCAATATCTTTTTAATTTTGTATCGTAAAACATTATCATGTACCTTGTTACGCACTAACTTAGGAAGGAAAGTGATACAGTGTATTCTGTAACTCCCCAGATTGCCTTCATCACCTTCAAACTTTTTTTCATGAGACTTGTTCTCAGAATATTCCTTCTGAATATAGAGACCATATGAAAAGAAAGTCTCAACTCCTTTATGCTGTGAGTGAGGTCCGAAGGAAACTGTAAAACAGTCCCAACATATGTTCAGCTCATTTTCAGTACTTTTTGTTATTAACAGAGATATCTAAAGCCTGAAGAGATGCTATATAGAACTGTTGAGATGAATGTATGTACAAACATCAGCAATATTTTTTGGATCTTACTGTTTCTAACTATTTCAGCTCTAAGAAGGCCATTGTTTTCACATATTGTATTAGTCACTGTGTATCAAGATACGCAATTTGAAAAGATCTCTTTCTGAACAAAGTGTACCAATTAAGCTTCATTTTCCACTTTCAAATTTTGATTTTCTTGAAAATTTAAAAAAAATTGTTTATAAAAACTATGCAGCTATTACTCGGTTTTGTTTCTCTGAAAACTGCATTTGTGCTAGCACTGACGTATCTGAAGCGTCTCATTACTGATAGGCTGGTTAAGGTTAATTCTAAGGTTATGAGAACTACATAAATGAGATTCAGCCAGTGTGCAGGCTTTATATATAGAATATATGAGTATTAGGAGGAGAAATTACCCAGTTAAGAGATTTAGGTGGATGGTAACTTTGATACTTCTCAGTGGTAAACTACATGCTCTTAAGTAGCTTGAAGTCTTAGAAGTACTTTTTGACTTCCATGTAGCATTTGGTGTTTCAGAGCTACTATTATGACAGAGGTAGGTAAAGCTTATAAGGAGTTAAATTCACATGTTCACACATTATTTTATTCTTAATATGGCAGCTTACTCTAATGTCAGTTCTAGAGAGCAGTCCAGCAGCTTAGTTAACTACTTGCCAGGCCTTCTCCACAGCATGTCGGTACCAGTCAGTTGATAAGGAATGTGGACCCATGCAAATAGATTACTAAAATGTAACTGCACTTTTTTCTTCAGTCTGTACTTTGCTTTTTTTCTTCAATTCTTCCTTCGGTTCCATGTGTTATAGGCTTTCTTCCGAGAATGTCAAGGGTTGAGTGGCTGAGGCTCAGGAACTGACTTTGTGCAGGAGTGGGAGAGCAGGGAAAATCTTTAAAGGGCGTAGATATTGCCCTGAGTGATTGTTGTTGAGAGAAAACTTGACTCTGTTGTAGAAACAGTCAGAAGTGTGAACTGTTAGGGTGGATGGCTGTTTTAAAATTGGTCTTCATGAAACGACAATAGCAGGCAGGTAATTAGAGAGGGAGTAGCTTATTTTTTTTTAATATCTTCCCAGATATTTGTAAATCTGGAAAGAGACCAGAATTACACATTACCTTGCCATCAGAGTTTACAAATAAATTACAGTTCCCTTAAAATATTTAAGCATACTGAAAATCAGACATAGACGTGTAATGTCTGTTAGAAGACAAGCTCTGTGATTTACTTAAAACATCACAAGTTAGACATTTGAAATACAATAAAAAAATCCTAAATACTTGCATCAGAACTGACTAGAATCTTAAACCAGTAAATAAAAAAATAAATGTTGATTTCATTGACTTTGTTCTTCTATAAACACATTGTGTTTTGTTACAGTTTCTTCCTTAAACAGAGAAAACCAGAACAGACAATGTCAGCAAAGTGCTTGTGATGCATCTCATAGACTAAACAAGGTATAGTACATGGAGGAATAAAAAGGCAACTAACATAAAATATGAAACATACTTTGTTTAATAAATTAATAAAACAATAGAAAAGTTCTGGTGGATATAAAATATGTATCAGTTAAAATTGCTAATACTCTATTGCCATTCTCTTTTTCAAATACATAGCAGAGAAAACTAA
>NW_010179113.1:0-3486 GCF_000695765.1 Mesitornis unicolor
AGATGCAGGACTCTGCACTTTCCCTTGTTTCATATAATGAAATATAATGGGCCTTGGTGGGTGGACGGGGGCAAGGATGGGATCAAGGGACAACGCCACCCTCTCGCTGCCAGCAGAGCATCACAGCCCCAGCTCCCCTAGCCCAGCCTTTCCATATGAGTGGAAAGCAGCATTCTCACAGATTTTGTATAAAAACACCCCGCCTGGGCACCATCGCACCTGGGCAGGCCCTCCAACCACCCAGGTGTCCCCCTTAGCCCCGCCATCTTTGCCCCAGCGTTGCCATGGTGATGCCATGGCCTAGCGTGGGGACACAGGCATTTTGGGGGGACCCTGGGGTCCCCTCTATCCAGGGTGCCTCGCACAGGGCCCTGGAGGAGCCGCACCGTCCCCACACCCACAAAAAGTAACCCCTGTTTGAAGCCTGGTGGCAAATAAAGGCAGGAATTTGATCTCGGCTTTCATGCCATGCCAATGTCAAAACCCACCCAAATGTGGGTGATGCAACCTTGGTCAGCGCTTTCCCTATTTATAACAGCTTCTACAAATGTCTAGAAAAATGTTATTTAAACACGCATTTATATATAAATAACGTATAACTATGAGAAGCGCGCTAAGATCGCATTTAAAAGTGAGATTGCCCTGAGATTGCCCAAGCCCCTGTAGGCAGACGGCTAGCAATAGGTTTTACCGCAGAAGAAAATGAAAGTTCACGGTTAAAGGAGGAAAAGAGTTGGCACGGGGAAGGTTTTAGGGTCAGGTTGACAGAGGGAACCTGGATGTCGTTCTATGCTGTTTTTTTTTCATCACAGAGCGAAGAGCAGAGGGCGCCAGGAGCTCAGAAATGCAGGTGAACGGCTCCTGCCTGAGTCAGGCACCTTCCTTCCTCAAAATACCTCAAGGGCAGAAGGGAAAGAAGGCAGAAAGAAGTGCAAAAGTAAACAATTTTTCCCCTCCTTTTCCAAGCAGTGGAATTCAGGTTTTTTGAGCTTTCCTCTGACCTCCCTGGCTGTATCTAAAGCCCTCAAATTCCTGCCCTGTTTACTATAAGTAGGGGAAACAGCCCAATCCCTTCCTGTTTCCAGCATCCTTCACCCTGATGTATCTTCCTGTCTCCTCCTTTGTCCAACATCCCTGCATCCTACCTCCGAGTGGTCCCATTTTGACTAAGCCAAATGAATTTTTGCCCTGATCCTCAAAGGTTGAGATTTGACTGAATCCCCAGCCTCTTATCCCGTTTGTGGTAATTACAGAAACAGCTAATGCTTGAGGCCACATCAGTGCTTGAGTGGAAATGCTCCACTTCACTTAGGTTTCTACAAACGCTGTCCCACAGCAGGGCATGACCCAAATTACCCATTACCAGCCAAACACAGGGCAAAATATTTCCTTGCTGCAGAAAATGCAGCTGTGGGCAGGAAAGCCCGTCCTGTCTGTACCACGCTGCTTAGCAGCACTTCTTAGGAACCACATCTCACACCTGCCTGTGGGCACAGCTCCTTCAAGAGCAGACATCTGTTGCAACAAGATGCTGCAGCTGAGATTTCTCTCCTGAGAGCTCTGACAGCCTGGGGTAATCAGCCCTTCAGAGCTGATGGCAGAGAAGTGGGTTTTCACTTCCCCATGTAGGCATTAATTTAGGTCAGGTGAATGGCTCTCTGGAGGCAATTCTTTTTTCCTCATTGTCTCTAGAAGAAGTTTAGTACATCAGGTTGCTCTCCAGAGTTATAGAAAAAGCCTTCTGAGCAGGTGCCTTGCTTACAACACTTGCTTATCACCGCTTACTTTTTAATCCTGTGGCCACTTAAACCAAGTCTAAGAGAGAACAGGATCCTCGCTCAAGGAGCCCTTTGGCCCTCAGCTCTAATGTGTGATGCCTATGCAGGAGCCATGTGCATTTTATTACTTTTTGTAGGATGTGTTCCTTACTCATAACCAGACAAGGGGCAGCCTGGTCTCCATTAAAATTTTGGGCCATACCACAGTCTTACGTTTTCTGTTTTAAGGGGATGAAGCATCAGCTGTGCAACCAGCCCTTCCTTCTGCTGCACCTCAGTAAGGAGACCTCACAACAGCAAGAACAGTTTTGCAACAATTTATTAGCAATGTTCAGAGAAAATACAAAATCCTATTTACAATGAAATCATAAGAACGGTCGGACAAAAGGAGCAAGGGGATACAGAGCCAGGGTTTGGATGAACAAATCAGACACCTCAGATAAAGGAGATTCCACAGGGAGGAAGAGAAGCAGCCCTGCACAGATGGTCAGGGAAGCCAGGAGGAGCATGCCTATAGCTGTACACCACCCGTAATCCTGTGTTACTCAGCCTCATGAGTACTTCCACCTCACTGAGCATGTACACATTACTCACTGCTTCAGTCCAAGTGCTTTGGGTAGGTCTGGCTTGGATGGACTGCAAGCCATGGGCGCAGCACAGAAGAGGGACCGGGACACATGCAAGAAGGGAGCCCTGTGGAGGGGCACAGGAGGGCAGCAAGCCATCTCCACTCAAGTGGCCTGGAGATGGAGAAGGTGCCATGCAAAGCTTTTCTCACACAGGAGCAGAAAGCCAGGGCATAGCAGCAGCTCAGGCAGCGGCAAAGTTACTCCACACCAGAAGGAAAAAGAGCAAGAGATCCAGAGTGGGCTGCACATCTGTGTTCTTCTCCCCAGGTCTCAGGGTTTGCAGGACCCATTTGGAGGAGTCCCATTGCAGAAAGGAGGGCTGAAAAGCTCTAGTCTGGACTGTCCTCCAGAGAAGGAGTTTTAGGGCTATTTCAGAGTCAAAACTCATCACCTAACTCCATACTCCCTCCTCAAAAGCTGGAAAGCAGAAATAGCTACAAGACTTTTTGCTGTGAGCAAAAAAAAGAAGAAAAAGGCTGCACAGCCAGTCTGCTAAGATATTTCAGAAGTGCCTGCATGGGTCTGAACCAGAAACTTCCCTCTTTGAACTGAGATTTCATAAACTTTTATGGTGTCTCCCCTGCTGTCCCCTCTCCCAATTCTGCCTGCTCAGCAATTCAAGGCCCCTGTTTCTTCTCTGCAATGCGCTGCAGAAATCCGTGGGTCATGGACTTAATGCTCTGATCACCTAATAGTCTCCTTGATCCCTCAAAAGACTTTGGCTTTGGTTTACTTTTGCTTGGTTTGGGGTTTTTAGGGAGGAAGGTAAGGTGGAAGGCATTGGTTGTGTGCTCCTGTGTGATCATGGGGACAAGGCCAGCGCAGCCACGGAGGGGCCGAAGCATTTTTCCTCTCTGCACAGTAACTTTCCTCTGCCCAACTCGGGGCGTTGAACACGTGTGGCGGGAGGATACAACATGTGAAGGGTAAAAGCCAGGGCAGCAGCAGAGGAGGAACGTGCGGCGCGGAGCATTGTGGCATAGCCGCTCTCCAACACGCAGGGATTGCTAGAGGCAGCCCAGTGACGCACTTGCCCTGGCATTCCCAGAGAGATTGAAGATACAGGTTTTTATTAGCAG
>NW_010179113.1:3517-23572 GCF_000695765.1 Mesitornis unicolor
AATACGAGCAAAAGGCCTCTTATCTCCACCTGGAGCTTTACAGTTAGAAATTAGCCAGCTAATCCCCAAACAGGGGAATGTGAGCAAGGGGAAGATGGAAAGTTACCTGAGCACTCGGAGGCATCCAGTGCCCTCACTGACATCCCTGTTTGGAAGAGCCAGGCTGGAAAATGGCCAGAGCAAGAGGAAGAAGCGTCATCGGTGTTGCTACAAAGCGGTGCCCATTTTGACAACAGGCATTCATCCTGGCCTCAGTCTCTGGGTAGTAACCACTTAGGACCATTAATTTTGAGCAATCGAGACAATTTTGTGAAGGTACCAGACCCGTAAGATGGGTCACAGGGTCTCAGCCACTCATTTCCCACATCAGGAGGTGCCTGGGCTCTCAAACTCAGCCTCTTTCATCTCTCCTCTGCCATTCAATAATCCTTACATGGGATCCCAGCCCACCAGGGTGAAGAGCCCCACTTCAGAGAGAACCAACACAAGTGTCCCCCTTGGGTGGGGAGGTGAGCCCACAGCTCGTGGTCCTGCTGTCCCACTCTGGGAAGGAAAGCAAGCACAATCTCAGCCCCACGGCCAGAGGCAAAGGATACGGAAGAATTCTTCCTGCAGGGACATCAGGGATGTCCTCGAAGAGACTGCACATCCTGAACAACAGGTTCCCTTGTGCCTGGAGGACCGATTGCTGGGACATCCAGACTATGTGATCCCATGCTCTGCACTTCTAATAGCAGGTACTATCAAGAATACATCTCTGCAGAGGCCACAAGGCTCCAAATAAATGCAGGAAAGAGGGGCATGCAAGGATTTCCCTAGCCTTTTCCCTTTGTTCAGCTGGTTTTCCTGCCAGGACCCTACCAAAATTCCCTACTTGCCTCCCCTTAATATCATTTTCTCTTTGCAGAGCTGCTCTCAGCACTTCAACATCCCATGACGCGCAGGACTCGGGCAACTCTGACAGCCTCTGGGGACAAGAAGCTCTCGGTCTCACACCTCCCAGTCTCTGGTCTGGTTTGATCTCAGCAGGAGTGGAGGGAGCAGAAGAGACGAAACATTTAAGCCCTGCTTTGCTTTCTGGGTCACAAAGGCCTAACAGCATATGTACAAGCTGCATAAGGAACCCAGGGGCTTTGCTCAGCTGGTTGAATGGAGCCTGCAAGTGGGCCAGAAAGGGTGGGGTTGTTTTTGTTTGTTGGTTTTTTTTAACCCTCTTTTCCTTTTCTTTTAATATATTTATTAACACTTGCATCTTGCCAGCAAAGAGAAGGTACTGCCTCGCTGCCCCTCACTCCTGGCTGGAGCCAAAGAACTGGAGGAAGAAGGAGAAGATGTAGATGATGTCCAGATAGATATTGAGGGCTCCGAAGATGTATTCCTCTGGGTTCAGCGAGTACCGACGATTCCCCATCAACATCTGAGTATCAAGTGCCAGGAACTGTGAGGAAAGAAGAGGAAACCTAATGACAGTCACATGGAGATTTGGCACGGGCAAAGAAGTGCTCTAATGACAGGAGTTCTCCCAGTTGCTTCACTGGACCCAGAACAAAAACGCAGCCACTTTTTATGGCCTGTAACTGCAATTTAAAAGCTCTGAACAAGCTGCAACTTTCACCTTCCTTCATTTCACTCTTGGTGGTCAAACCCAGAGTCTAACCATTATCCCAGGCCTGCTTCATCCAATGTGTCCCAGCCTCAGCTCTGGAGCAGTTCTCCCTGTTCCTCCTCAGCCTTTCCCTATGACTTGTCATTCCCAGACTTCCTCCAGTTCAGAAACACCTACCAGGTAACAAAGTGACCTGGACTAACAACGTTGCAGCACCAACATCACAAGAACAAGAAAACCCAGATCCTGGGCAGCACCAAGAGCTGTCAGAGGTACCAGACCCAGAGGGGAGCTGATGACTTCCTGAGATGCAAACACAACGGAGCGCAGGGCAGATTTTACCAAGAAAACCTGTGCCTTGTTGCACAACTTCAAAGCCAGCATCTTCTCCCATCTCACCTTTCTCTATTAACCTGGCCTGTGACAGACGCCTTGGCATGGAGCTCTTTGGAGTTACCAGGGCATCTTTGCCATCGCCTGGGGTCAGCTGGCACCTCAGCCCTCCCCAGTCATAAATAACAACTGCTCTTCCCAGACATTGTCGGGCATAAGCTGACAAGCCTGGCACAAGGGACTCCACCAGCTGAGGCTCTGACTGAAGTTTATGAGGTAATTATAAGATGTTCAGCCTAGTTGTATTTTACTGAACAGTCTTCAATCATGAATCACGGGAGAAATAGCAGAGCTCCTTTGACAGGACTTGATTATAGCTAATAAGTGAAATTGCTCAACTGCTCTTATTCACAACATGCCCAATGGGCACCGCCTTGAAGCCCAAGGCAGCCCTCCTCCTGACCCCCACCTCTAGGCAGTGCCAAGCATCTTCACTGACAACTCCTGCACCTGAACAGCAAGTACAGCACTGCCAGGACTTGCTCTGGGAGAAGATTCACAGTGCCGATTGCTGGGGAACAGGTAAAGAATTGAGCCTTTCCAACTTCCCTTGGAGGAGCTGCCCAGCTTCAGGGCTTTCCCTGCCTGCAATGAGCCTTCCCAGTGCTCCTTAATCCCAAACCATGGCCTCTCACTGTCTTTGCTTCTGTTTTTGTTAATCTCACACTCAATCTTTGGCTCACTCCCATTTAACTGGCCCCAACTTGACTTTCCTCACTTCTGTAGCCTCATTTCATGCCCAGGCTCCCTTGGAGCCCTGCAGTCCAGCTCCTGCTGCTGTGCCAAAGCTTAATCTCTGCTTTGCCTGCTCCAGAGATGCCTTTTGCCCTGTCCCTACGACGCTTTCTGCTGCTCACACCTACTATTGCGCATACAGCGTGGGTTTGCCAGCTGCACCAGCGCCGTCACGTACGCTACACCAACACCTTCTCAGGACAAGGCTGAGGTCACTGCAATAATTGCTATTCATGAGGCATTTGAGGATGTGGAGCTCTCTGCAATCCTGCAACTCCTTCCCAAGCGCCTTTCAAAGCTGAAAACATTTGCTCCTTGCTTATTTTTTTCCTGCCAGCACAGTCCCAAGCCCCATGACCAGCACCACTTACCATAGTGAAGATAATGGCACCAAGCAGAGCGTAGATTGCGTGGAGCCAGGGAACCTACAGGAAACAAATCCATCAGTGAGTGCCTGGGGGAAACTGGTTAATTTGGACATGACACAGAAGAGGACTTGGCTCTCATGTGGCTACAAGTCAAAGAAAGTGCTCCAGTAGCCCAGGATGGACTTGCACCACATCCAGTCCCAATGCATTTTCTGTTGTTGAGATTTTCATGGCAAAGAACACAGCACCTTGCCTCAGTTTCCCCTCTCACTGTGGCCTTTGTGTTTGCTTGGCTCATAAGCTCCTGAGTCAGGTACTTGTGTTTCCAAATGGCCCACTTCAACACAGCTGCAGTCCCTGTGGAAACGTCTTTGCACTGTCCTGGTGGAAACGCATTTTGCCACAGTCCTAAGAGCTCATTTACCCAGACAAGGCTGGTTCCACTGGAAGAAACCCCAAGTGCTTTTAAGGACCAGCTTTAATTAACAAACATCGCTTCAATGTGTTCATCTGCTGGACTCACAACAGGAAATTCACTGGAATTAAGCCCAGACCTCGACCCCTGCTTGCTGTGGCACAGTATGACTGGATGCTAATGGAAAAGTTGCCTATAATCCAGGAGCAGGTGCCCACATGGACAGAGATCGCAGCCTGCCTCCCCAGATAGCCAAACTCATTACAGGCTGCCTCCAGCTATGCTTATCTCCACAAGCTGCAAGATAAGGAGCAGTTGTCTAAACAGTTTAATGGCAGCAGCTTGGCACTGTGAGCTGGTTTACCCTCACGTTTACACATGGGAGAGATGAATCTCAAGCCAAGACAACCAAAAACAACCCCAAGCTCCTGGTTTTGGAAACACCAGCCTGTGTATTTGTCCATCATCAGACCAACTCCAGGGCTGGTGCCAGTGGAAGTGTCTCTTGCAGATCTGGCCCTTAAAGTGTCACGCTGGTCACTGTAGAAGCCAGGTAAGATGTGAAGGGTTTAGAGATCACTTAAAGGCTGCTGTGATCAAAGCCAGGTGCCTCCGTGTCCAGCACAAAGCAGGAATTCGGGGTGATTAATGGTGACTGCACTGCCCCAGACACCTTCCCTCTTCCATCAGCATCTCCCAGGGTCTGTCAGGCTCTTGCTTGACTTTTCTGATAAGATACTCTCGGATGGAGACCAGACTCTGTGCTGATGTAGCCACTCCAAAATTTCAGCTGGGCACAGCCAATGACCAGGGGTGCCAAAGGAAGGGGCTGAACCCATGCAAGAGGGGCTGGCAGCAGTTGGAGGTGTGACAAGGTGGTCAACTCATCATCAGGGTCTGAACCACCCTCCAGAGGTGTTTATTTCTGAGGAATTTGAGCCTCGGGTTTTAAACACTGCAGGATGGTGCCTGGTGTTAGTGTGACAACAGCCAGGTCTGGCAAGACAGGCACCCCATGCCCTTGTCCCAAATTCAGGGCAGGACTTGGACTCTGGACAAGAGCTGCATTTTGTATAGGGCAAACCAGCGCTTTAACGTGCTCACTACCCTGGTTTCATTGGAGGGGAAACTGAGGCACAAGCGGGTGATGTGATCTGCTCCAGGAACAGAAGCAAACTTCCTCAAGCCCCAGGCCAGTGCTGTCCTACAACCCGATTTCTGATTGCACAACAAGCAGGCAACAGCCACCTGGTCCTTGCCTTTCTTTCTGCACATTTTTGGAGAGCAGATTGGGACTCCCCTTGCCCAAGCCAAGGCCTGGAGCTTGCCTGCTTTAGGCTGCTCAGCTCCCAGCCTTGTGCCAGGACTGGTGGGACTGGGTGAGGAAGGAGGGAGTGCCGGTTGTTACTCACGTATTGGTAGGGCAGTATCACAGCCAGGATGATGCCTCCGAAGAAGAGCACCATGAGCATCACAAAGAGGACGCCCTGGTAGGAGGTGAAGTCAAACTGTGGAGGTAAAGAACATCACATTGCAAGTCCCAGAATGGAGGCAGCAAGGGGAGCCAAACCACCCCATGTCCCCACGGAGGGATGCTCCAACCCATCCCTCTGTCACCTGGCAATGGTTTCATCTGCATCTCAGGTCCTATAGCCAGAGCCAAGGCGCTAACTATGTCCCCTTCATTCACATATTTCACATCCATCTCACACTGGAAATCCAGAAGCCCATCACACACATTTGTGCTGGTGCCCTTCTGTACCCACAGCCTAATCCTCCAAAAAAATCCAGCTTACCCCTCATGCATTAGCATCTTCCAGCCCCATCTACACCCTGACACACCCCGCACCCCCAACATCCATCCTAATCTTCCTATTACCTTCATTTTACATGCCAGCATCCCTGGAGTTTTTCTTATATCCAGACATGCATGGACCTGCTCCTCACACATTGGGTTGGGTGGTGCTAGGGCCAGTGTCCTACCCATCCCATAGGCTCTGATCACCCCAAACTCACCTTGGACTGGAAGCTGAAGATGGTGACAGACAGACAGACCAGGGCTGTGATCCCCAGACACAGGAGGACCGACTTGGTATTGTAGTAACTGCAAAAATTCACAGCAAAACCACTTTTCAGCCTTTCCCCACAGGGATTAAGACAAGCAGAAGCTTAGCAGAGGTGTACAGGGAAAGCATGCGTCCTAGGAGCACAAACGGCACTGAAATTATCGATGTCCTCCCTTAATGTAAAAAGGCAAGGATAGAAAAATACTAAAAAAATGTGTTTTTCTCCTGCTTTAAATAGAAGAGGGTAGGCAGGAGGGCATGTCTATGCCTCTGGGAACTCACAAGCAGCTAAGATGGGGACTTAGTACAAAAATCTGTCCACAGACAGATGGAGAAGGGGGAGGATTCAAACTGGAGGTAACGAAAGCAGAATGACAAATGCTATTGCAGCACAATGAGAAATGAGAAAGCTGTGGCCACTGTTACGCTGCTGATGTGCTCATAACTTGAGTCTGGGTCTTGGAAAACTGCAGGGAAGGAGGGATTTGAACAGGCAGAGAGACTGCGGGCTTAGGTTATAATTCTTTGACTGTTGATTTTGGTTACAGCACCAGGCTCAGCCCTAAGAAAAACCAGTCCCCACTCCCCTTTGGTTTGATTTGGGAGTGATATCACTGGTATGTTCCCCAAGCTGCTGAAGCCACTACTTTCTTTGTCCCCAGCACATATCCATCAACACCCACTGGCTCATCTGCCTCATCACCAGGTCCCACGTGAGCCAGGGCTGGGCTTGTGAACAGATTGTAACAGTAAAAACACAAGCAAAAGACTACAAAAAAAAAAACAACCCCAACCCAACCAAAAAACCCCTGAAACTGCTGGAAAAAACTTCCTTGTCTCACTCCAGCCCCATCTGCTAGAGTGCTGCTTGTGGAAAAGGCAAGATCCCAGTGTATTGTAGTCCCTTGTATCCCATCCATGCAGGCTCTGCCTTGTCCCTGGCTCTCTGGTCCTCTCCTATACAGAGAAATTAGGGTGGCCAAGAACTACCCTGTGCTGGTCCAACTGTGGCAGAGGAGATGCCAACCACAGGGCTTGGAGACCCTCTTTCAAAAGTGTTTTCAAAAGGGAATTCAGGCTTTGTGTGGCTGCTGGAACAGCTCCTGAGAGATCAGGCGGCCCATGTATTTCAGAAATAGGAAAGGTTTTTTTGGAAGACACAGGGCATAGGACCCGGAAACCTCCAGAGACCACACACTGAACCTACCTGGAGAGCATCCCAGTGAGATAAGCCATGGAGAGCGTCTGGGAGGGAAAGAAAACCACATTACTTCTGCATTCATGTCTCAGGGAGAGACACAACAGGTGAAACATTTCAATTACAGTGATAAGGGCAGTGAAAGCTCTTAAACAGATGCTCCAGAGAAGCAATCTTTGCATAGTTTCTAATCCTCCAGTGATTAATATCCATGGGGCAGGTTAAAATGAGGGCAGGCCACCACCCTCAAAGCAGTCTCACCTTCTCCATTCCCTTACCCCTCTCGCACAGGACTCCATCACCCTACCCCACCTCCCACCACCCTCTGCAGGCATTTTGGTGTTTTGTTTTTTGTTTTTTATTAAACAGAGGCTCCCTTCTTTCCTGCTTATCACAATCGAGTTCAATTACAGCTCCTCAGCTCAAGTGCAGGGCGATTAGAGGGTGAAATTCTTGTTTTCTGCAGGAATCCAGACCAGAACTGTCTCCTGCTTGGAGCCGTTACAAACCCATGGTAAAAGGGCAGGGCAGATGCTGTCCAGATGTGCTACTTACAAAGATGCTCAGCAGGATCAGATTCCATGGGAAATACCTCCTGTAAGTGAAAAACCAGGGACTGGTCAGCCCTGCGGTGCAGAGGGCAGGCAGCAGCGCTGCACAACAGATTGCATAGGACGTGGCAGATAATGAATGGCTTGAGGAGTAAATGGCAGGGGTGGCGCAAGGGGACGATCATCCCATTGAGAGTGACATTTGGGGTGCTCCTAGAGCAAGAGAGCAAACATCCCCATCATATTGCAGCAAAGCAGTGCCCTGCTCCAAGGAGATCAAAGACGATCATCCTCTGCATTACTTCATCATTAGAATTTGGAGCTACACTGCAAAGCAATTGGGGCTACAGCATCGCTTCCCTTTTAGCTGCAATTTTAATGCTGTGTTCCAGCAACCCACAACTGCATCGGGCCTGAAAATACAGCTGCCACCTCGGTCCCTACGTCACCGTGTCAGCACAACCCCATCCCATCTCTGGTTGTGCTTGAAACAGGAGGAAAACATTCACCCTTCATTTCAGAGCGCTGTTTTGAATGCAAAAATGAAAATATTTTACCTGAGTCCAGAGCAGCAAGCAAGAATCAAGTAGGTCACAAAGAAAACAGCACTGCAAAGAAGAGAAAGAGAGTGGTTTAGGGTGGGAAACCCACGCGTTGTGTGTTGATGTAGAAGTCTCCAGCTGCCAAGTTGCAGTGCTCTGTTTAAAATGCAAGCGCGGTGCCAGAACTTGAGGCTGGGTAGGAGCTGAGGCAGTTCCCACCCCTGGAAACCTGAAGGATGGTTTTAGAGCAGAGCATTGAGGTCTAGGATAGATGGAGCAGCCAAATACGTCTGCTGTTGATGCCTCATCAGTGCATGAATTGCTCATATGGAGGTGGCCAGACTTTGCCCTGCATTTCCAGGTGCTTTCTGGATTTGTGGGATGACATCCTGCTGGGATTTCAGCAGCACTTCAATGTTCACAGGGCTGGGAGAAATGACTCGCCTAAGGCCGAAGAGAAGGTCTGTGCTGGAGAAGGGAACTGGTCCCATGTTACTGCCCCAGTGCTTGAGGAAGAGATCAACAGGAGAAGGATCCTCTCAGGACAGTGAAGCTCGCAAACCCAAGCCTAAAATGCTATTGCACAAACCATCCCCGGGTCAAAAGCGAGTTATTTAGCTCACATAACTTGACCCTTCAGCAAAGCTAAAACATCCACCAGCTGAGGGATGGTCTCCCCCTGCCCCGGACATCACGCACCCGGGTGTTTTTCCACAGCGCTGATGGGTCATGGCACAGTGGGAACCTGCTCACCCGCTTTCACCCAGCGCCTGGAGGGGAAAAGCAGCTTCCAAGCATGCCGATGGCTGCATGATAGCCACTCACCTAAGGTCTAATAAATGAGCATGACGGCAAAACCCACGGGCCATGATAAATACACTGGAGATAAACCTGAGCATTGCTCTCCCACGGGGAAACCAGGAAAGCTTGAGTGGACATGGCTGAATAAATGGAAAGCAAGCGTGGAGGGAGTCAAGAGAGCCATTGCAAGTGTGTGTCTCCTTTGCAACCCCTATTGCACATCTGCTCTTGCTTTGTTCCCTCTGAGTCATCACCCCAGCAGCAGAAAAACACCCTAGGACACCCACTTTTATTTTACAGAGGTGAATATAGAATTGGGGTCTCTCTGGAGATCCAGACACAGATGAGGACAAGCAATTGGAGGCACCGGGATGGAGGGAAGGGTTGAGAGGTGAAGGGACAGATGAAATTTAAGTCCCTCAAACACAAAGCCTACCCCCAGGTGGCCCAAGATGGGTTTGCTCCCACTGAAAGATATCAATGATATACAGGAGATGAACCCAAAGGTCAAAGCACGGACATGAGCAGAGCTTGGTCTTGTCTCCCTGCAAGGAGCACTGCTTCTCCAATCGACCAGCTGGCCAAGAAGGAGCGCATTATTTCCCCTTAAGGTCAAAGGGACATGCTGATGGCAGCTCCCTTCTATCATTGCTATTTTGGGGTGGATTTCTTTTTTTTAATAAGTTATATAAAGCGGTGTCTCATCTCCGGGCCTGGACACATACCGTGATTTGGGTGTGAACTAATGAAAGCCAAGTTCACAGAGCCTCATTCACAGACAATTGCATCGCACACTCTGCCTGCTTAATTAGCAGCACTAAGACAAGCGGCATCAGGAAATACACCGTAACGCATGGAAGCGCAGCCTGCGCCACGTCCTAGCTGACCTTTTGGCCCAGCCTTGACTAATAAACAGCATCCCCAATTCTGGGCACTGAGAGCAGCTCTGTGATGAGGACGCAGGCACGACAGCCCTAATCCCTCCAAGTGCATCCCCCTCCTTAGCATTGCCTGCATCCTTCATCTGTTGCGTGTCAAGGCATGTGATGTAAACCCAGGCAAAACCCAAAATGAAGCCTCTAAGGTACCCTAGGCACCCTTTCAGGTCTTGCATCTGAGATTGTGCAGTTTTTCTGCAAGCTCCCCAGTTTTACCTGGTTTGCTCTGCAAGCGCTACTCATGTATTTTACTTTGACTCTGTTTTGTAGAGCAGCAAACTCTTTTTGAAAGCCTTTGTAGGTATCTAGCACAGCACATGGCTCAGACTCATTTAGGTGAGATTTTCTATCTTCTCATTTCAAAGTTACCCATTAATTTCTCCATCTCCCCCTGCACACACAGATTAGTGCAATTCTCCACATGCAAGATACAAAAGTGTTTGGAAAGTGTCCCCACATCACCACAGCCACATCCAGAGCTGTTTGGAGCATACACGGCCATAGGAGAAGTCAGAGATACTCACTAGGAAGCCCAATACCAGGCAGCGTGTGTCTGAATGTACCCCTTGACCGGCTCGCTGCAAGACAGAGAAAAGGGATGCTGAGCAGAAAAGCATTAAAAAAAACCCCCAATCACTTCACAGATTGCTGCTAAATTAAACCTGGGAACATGCACGGGGTGATGCAGCACAGAGTATGTGAAAAAACCACGGTAGACTGACCAGCTGGAAAGAAATTCAACCTGTCAGGTTGGAAAGACAGCCCTGCTGTTATCAATTACACACTTGGGAACAGCCGCTGCCTTCTCCGAGAAGTGATTAAGGAGCCAAAATCCTCAGGCTGACAGTGATTCATTATTTATTCTGGAGGCAACGTGAGCTGCACATGCACCAAAATGCTCAGTCACCCGAGCTGGAGACGGCCGCTGGTCGAGTGTGGGGTTTCTGCTTCTGCAAGGGGAGGTAACCCAGTCCCTGGAGCCGAGGTATTCTGGGGTCTGATGGCTTTGATAACTCCCAAAGGAAAAATACAGCAGCTAATACCCAAGGGCAAGAGGCCCAGGGCTCCTGGCTGGCAGCAGCACCCAGAAGGTACAATGCACCGTCCAGAGGATGTGCAGGAAAGGCAGCAGAAGTACTAAAGCACCTCTCAGGGTTCCCTCAGTTTTGTTTTTCTATTGGGTAACATGGGAAAAAAATTCAGGTGTCTACATAACAGACAACACCCCCAGGTAAGAGGTAATTCAGGAGCAGGGCATACACAGGACCAAGCAAGCTTTACTACTACATGGGAGACTTACCAGAAGGTGAAGAAAGCCACAATAACGACAGTGACCAAGAGCTGGACCATCAGGATGGCATAAACCTGCAACAAGAGGCAGCCCAGGAGTGACCTGTGGGCTTTCTGCTTCCCATCCAGACCAGGGAAAACAGCAAAGCTATTGCAAAGTCCCTTCAAGGGCTCCTGCCCTCGCAGGGGGAGATTTGGCCCTTACCTTCCTGATGAACACCCTGCGCACGTCCCTGTCATCCCAGCTGAAGGTTGTCAGCATCTCCGTGTCCCCCGGGTACCCGCCACTGCCGTAGCTCGGGCTCGTGCCTGAAGCAGAAGCCACACAGGTCAACCCCCATCACCCAATTCCCTCCTCGGCTGCAATAATTGGACCCCACAGCTCAGGAAACCCAAATTGCAAGGTTTTCTTGTTGCACTGAAAAACAGGCATGCTAGGAGGCACTCTACTCCCTTCCCATTCCTGCATCTTACTGGGACCATCTCTGAGAACAGGGAGGGGAAGCCACTTCTGCAAACTCCAGCACAAGGACACCAGGGTTAGTGCCTGTCTATGGTAACACGGTATCACTTTAATGGTATCACTTAGAGGGCTCGCATCATGTCCTTGCTCACCTTCCACTGAATATTAAAGTGTCCCCCAGAGACGCTGTGACTCAGCACCTCAGTCATTCCCATCGGGAGCTCTGGTGCAGGAGGATTCCCTCTTTGCTCTGTAATTGCCTGAGCTTAGCCTGTGTTTGCATCACATCTTAAGTTAATGGTGTGTCCTCTCCTCATTACAGCCAGCTTTTCCATAAAGTCCATCTCTGAATCTCATTTCCATGCAGGAATGGTCTAGCAGCATTGCAGGTGGGTGGACTGGATGAGCTTAAAGATCCCTCCCAACCCAAACCATTCTGTGACTCTAAACAAGGTGGAAAAAAGCCCAATGCTGCCTCTGAGAGTTGCCTTCCCCCAAAATCCCTGCACCACGCGGCCCAGCTCTGCTTTGCCGAGTGCTCTGTAATGCAACCTCTTGTTGCTGGAGTTTCCCTGCTGATGGGCAAGGGTGAAGCTGGACCATAACGCACCAGTTTGGGGGTGAAGGCAGCAGCGAGGATATTGCAGGACTGCAAGGAGAAACCCAAAGCAGCAGCTTAAACTTCAGTTGTCTTAGCACATCTCTGCCCTGTGCTATTTGCTTCTCTTGCAAATATCCCCTTCCTTGATACTAACAGTCTCCCTGCCTGGACTTCCTATAGAATAAAGGCTGATGCGATTGCACCAGCGATACATTCATGTCCCTGCCTGTGTGGCAGATGCCTCCCTTCCTTCTCAAAGCTTCTTCACTCAGCGACACTCAGATCCTTCAGGCAGATGGAGGAAGGACCCTCTCAAACTCAGGGGACACACCAGGAAAGCCAAACTCAAGGCCCTGATCCTGGATTTCTTCTGTTTTACTGGTCAAGAGTTGCTTGCTGTTATTGCAGAAACCTCATCCTAAAGACGCCCTGGCAGGAAATAAATCTCTTGTGTTGTTCTTGCGCCTAATAAATCTCTTGTGCCTTCTCCTATGCCTCAGTGGAGATGAGGCTCCCTCAGTGCATCCTCCCTGCGTTGCTGCGAGATCTGTCATCGCCCACGCCAGCCGAGAGACCTGACGCCCATATCCCCTGGACACTTCAATGCCTCCTGCGTCAAAGCAATCAAGGTATCTAAACACCAAATTAGGCACCTAAATGCCTCAGAGGAATGGAGGGGTTTTCCTCCTCCTTGGCTCATGTCCTCAGCACTTGGAATCTCCCAACCACGGCCACGTTTAAGGCAGCAAGACAGCTTGTCCCAAGCTTGTTATTAAAGAAAGCAATCCAAAACACACATCACTTCTCTCCAGCTATTTCCAGTCTCATTTGAGCTGTTAGACACAGCCCCACGGCACATCTCTCCCCCTGGTATGGGAGCCACAGCTTGCAGCATGACCCAGAGCAGGAAAAGTGGAGGAGGTCACAAAATCAGAGGAAAGCACCAGCAGGGATGAGGGCGCAGGACACAATTGCAGAGAGGAAATCTTGCCAGGCACATCAGGGAGGGGACAAGAGATGACACATCACCTAAACGGGTCCTCCGGGATACCCAAAAGGCCAGCATCCTAACCCATTCGGGCTTCACCCGCCCTAATTCATTGTGACAATAGAAAGACCCAGATGGTTGTTACAGCAAGCTGGGAGGTTATTTATCCCCTCTGCTTCTGACCCCTGAAGGTGAACAAGGATGGGAAAGGTCTGTGAAACCATCGGAGCATGCAGGGACACACATCTCAGGGTTTCGCTTGCTCTTTCCCCTTCCCTGATCATCTCCATCCCCTGCAGCTGCAACCATCCCCACTGCATGAACAGGCAAAGAGGACTGAGCAGAGAGAGAGGACCCGGGAGTCATTAAATCCAGTTTCTCCAGTGCTCTCTCCAGTTCAAGCTGTGCTGACCGAGCAGCTGGCCACCCCAGCAGACTCACTTGCTAGCCACTGCATCCTGCATCCACCCCAGCTCGGTGCTACGCAGCCATTCCCCTGCACTGGGCACAGCCGAGCCTTTGTCCGCTTGTGACAGCCAAGCAGAAGCCACACACAGCACCCAGGGAAGAAAAGCTGCTTGTCTGCCCAGGAGTTGGCCACGCAGACCAACGCTGGAACAGCTCAGCCTTCAAATACAGCCATGTTTTAGCCTCCACTAACTCTGAACACCAGCTCATCGCAGCCAGATGTCACTGATGCTGTGACACTGTTTTTGCCAGTTCAGCGGCTTCTTTGAAAGCCGGGGTTGAGCAGGAGCTGCTGGGTTCTGCTGCCTGCAGAGCTGGGAGCATCGCACCAGGGCTCTCCCCAGTCCTGGGAGGTGGCATTGCCCAGTGCAGCAAGCTGGGAGAGGGGATTTTTCCTCATCCTGGTAGTGGGAAGCAGAGCAGGGACAGAGCACTGGGGCGCAGTCCCACCTCTGGAAGGCAGCCTGCTCCAGTGATGGGGTGAAATGGCTTTTACGTATAGATATGGATTTATACAGCTTATAGCTCCAGCTCAAGGGTGAGCTCTGCCATGGACCAAGCTGGGCACCACATCATGGTTCCCCTCTTCTCTACATGTCAGGGGGGATCTCTGAGCCCCTCTCCCACCTCTGCAAGGGGCTCTCCCTGGGTACAGCCACAGAGGAACTTACTGGGGTCGACGTAAGCCCAGCTGGGGTGGAGCGGGACGGATGGGGGAGGAGGGTAAGCACCAGACTTCATCCCTTGTCCTGCTGTCGCCTCCTCGTAGGTTGGAGGAGCTGGTGGAGCCGTGGCATTGTCCTTCTTCTCCCCTTGCCCCTCAGAGTTGGGGGGCTTGTTGTTCACAGAGAGCTGCATAAAAAGGAGGGGGATAGAGAAATTAGACAGTAAAACCAGTACAGAAACTGCCCTGCAACGGGAACCAGGCAAAGAGTGGAGGTCTGGAGGGGTCTTTGTTGGATTTCGGGAACTGGAAGGACACCCAGTAACTCCTGTGAGACTCCAGTGGACCCATCTCTGCACCCCCAGGAAGGAGCATCCTCTGAGGTGATTGAGGGAAGAAATGGAGAAGCATCTGACATGTTAAAGAGGATGAAAACCCATCATTTTCTTCTAGCTCCTTCATCCCTGTCCATCTAAAGGCTCAGCCTTGCTACTTTCCCCAATCTGAAGATGGAGCCAAGGGACCCGAGATCCCACCTCTTCAGACTATGAAATCCCAGCAAAGAGCCAGCCTCAGGCCACCCGAGAACTCGCTTCTCCTTGGGAACATTATCCATTTAACCTCCTAGATCTTTGTTACCCTGGGATAAGTTACGAGCCTGGTACCCTGCCCTCGTGTCAGCTCAGCAACCCCACAGATCACAGGGATGCAGGGCCGGAACCACAAAAAAGTCTGAAATTAAGCAGCCAGACTAACGAGCACAGCAAGAGCCAGCACAGTCTCTGTGAGGTCAGAAATGAAAGGTGGAATGGAGCCTTGAAAGTCAAGCCAGGGTACCAGGCTGGGATGTGCACCACAAGCAGACCCAGCTGCATGGGGATAACTGTGCCAGCGCATAGGGACTGTCCTCACCCTGTCCCCTGTTACTTCCCCCTTGGATACAGGGTGGCCAGTATCACACAAGCGCCCCAGAACACCCAGGAGATACAAGAGGGAAGGTGCTGCCTGCATGCAGGCAGCCTCTGGCACCGTTGCCATGGCAATGGTGCACTGTGCTGGCAGAGGATGCATAAACCCCCCTGCTCTGTTCTCTGAGCATTGGAGAACCCCAAAATCTTGAGCTCCCTGGACCAGGAGGAAGGTGCTCAGGGCAGGTGTCAAGCGCTGGGGGCATGGAGGGGAAAGCGCAAGCACCCCCACATTGAGCTCCCCAACATCCAGGATGGGGGGAGAAAACGGCCACAGGTCCAGCAGCAGGGTTGAGCTCCACAAAAAACAGCCCCTAACCCCATAATGTCACAGCCCCCTTCTGCCAAAAACCCCACATGACAGGGGCCAACACACCGGGCCGTGCATGGGTACCCAGCTCGCCCTTCCATAAAAATTCTTTTACTCCTTAAATCCCCGCTGTCAACCCATTCCCCCCCTCCAAACATGCAATAATTATGCAAGCAGCACGACTCATCATCCGAGCACCGGCCTCCCACCTACCTTCCCCTGGGTCATGGCTCCTCACTAACGATGCTGCTGGATCCCACAGGGAACAGCAGGAGGGAGAAGGCCGTAGCTGAGCAGGATCTTCCTCACTGGGTCCCTTCTGCCCCCAATCCCAGGGTCTTTCAGGGCCGGTTGCAACCACTGCAGCCTGCACTGATGCCTTCACCTTCTAGCAACGTCCACAGAGCAACGGGCGCTGGAGGCAGGACTGTACCATTCCCAGCCTGCAGCACAGGGGGAAGCCGGGAAAGAATCAGCTAAAATGGAGACAAGCAGCGATGGCGAGGATGCAACAATGGCGAGGATGCAACAATGGCGAGGATGCAACAATGGCGAGGATGCAACAATGGCGAGGATGCACACATGCAGCAGTGGGGGTACTGCACCATGGAAGCTGCTGCCCCAGAGATGCTGAGCTCAGGGCAGGGGTGGCAAAGAGGAGGGAGATGAAGGATGCTTTGCTGCAGCGTCTCTCTGCTGCTGCACGTCACAGCTGACCAGCAGCAGCTACCCCAAGCTCAGGCACAGCAATGAGGGCTATTGCCGGGTCTGGGGGTGACCCCGGGGCAAAGGACAAGGCCTGAGCCAAGCTCTGTGACACAGGAGCAGGAGGGAGGAATTGCACAACTCTGGCTCCTTTCCTGCCCCTTTCCATGGAGGGGCACAGAGAGGAAAAGGCAGATTTGTCCCACGTGCATTGTCCTCTCTGGACCAATGCAGCCCCACATGGAAGGCACAAGGAGGGTTTGGAGGGGTCCTAGGACAGGCAGCAGACCCTGAGCACCACGCAGCCCCCCTCACCAAAGCAATATCATTAATTCAGCCTCATGAAGGATAAGGCTGAATGACGAAACAAGCTTCCAGCCCGAGCACGTCCAAGGGAAGGGGCACAAAGCGAATGAGGTTTTGCCTCTCATGACAGGACCTGGAGGAGTCTGGAGAGTGCAGTGAGATGGAGACATCTCCTCTTATTACAGGTAAAAGGAATGAGGGGAAAAAATTGTCCCTCTATATGGGGAAGTGCTTAACGTGGGCAGAGAATTCATCCAGGACAGAGGGAGAGGCAGACAGTACCAACACAGCATGCATGAACACATGAAAACAGGCTTGTGATGGATGAGATGTCAGCAGAGCAGACTTGCACTGCGCTCCCACAAAATAAAAGCACAGTTTTGGGCAGTACCAGAACCACACTCAGGCTAGGAGCTGTAATCCCAGCATCCCAGCTCTGGTCCTTCCCCAGCCCCTTCAGGTCAGTGAATCGTAGAGGATCTTTAAATAATAAATCATAATTCATTATTTAAATTAAATTATTATTTCAAGTAATAAATCATAATTCAGTATTTAAATTAAGTTATTATTTCAAATAATAATCATAAATCATGATTCTATGATGTATTGCCTGTCATGCCACACATCACACCTCAAATTAGCTTGCCAAATCTACAGTACACGTGAAAAGCCACAAATTAACTCATATGCCTACTGTTAAAAAAGAAACCCTGCTACATTTTAGGCTCCCTAAACACAGACCTAGGGAAGGTGAGGAACCAGCTGTCTGCATAGGGAAAAGAGGTTGAAAAAGCCACCCAAAGCAGTGGGCAATGGAAGGGTTAAAAGGAAAGCATGAGCTGGAAATGAAAGAATGCAGCCCAGCAATGTACAGCTGGCATCCGTACAGCCCCAGCCCCAGCCATTCAATTGGAAAGAGGCGATTACCACAAAGACTGCAAAAACTTGTCAGGATTATTCCGAATCAATTAAGTGCCTGTTAACCACAAGCTCCTCAAGGGCTTTTATTCTCCTCGAGGTTGAGCAGAGGCGTAAAACTGGGCAGGTCCCAAGTGAGGGGGAGAAACCCAGCGCACCAGGTGGGGTTCTCACTGCTCCCACCCTGCACAAGGAAATCACGCTTGGCTTCTTGATCCCCTTCGAGCCTGGGATGAGCTGAGGGGTCAAGGGGATGGGGACAGAAACTGCGGACGATGCATGGTGAGAAGGGAGATAGCCATTTTCACAGAATCCCAGCATGACAGGAGTTGGAAGGGACCTGGAAAGCTCCCCCAGTGCAACCCCTGCCAGAGCAGGATCACCAGAGCAGTCACACAGGAACACGGCCAGGGCTTTTGGTGTCTGCAGACAAGGAGACTCCACAACCTCTCTGGGCAGCCTGGGCCATGCTCTGGACCCTCACACTCACAAAGTTTGGCCTCATGTTCACATGAACCTCCTGTGCTCCAGCTTGGGACCATTGCCCCTTGTCCTGTCACTGGACATCCCAGAGCAGAGCCTGGCTCCTTCCTCCTGACACTGCCCTTTCCCAATGGATCCCCAGGAATGAGGGCACCCCTGGGCTCCTCTGCTCCAAGCTCAAGAGCCCCAGCTCCCTCAGCCGCTCCTCAGCAGGAGATGCTCCACTCCCTCCATCACTTTGTGGCCCTGCTGGACTCTTCCAAGCAGTTCCTGTCCTTCTTGCACTGAGGGCCCAGAGCTCACACCAGATTGCAGCTGGGGTGTGAGCAGGGCAGAGCAGAGGGGCAGGAGAACCTCTCTGCCCTACAACCACCCCTTCTCATCCAGCCCAGGATGGCGTTGGCCTTCTTGGCTCAAGGGCACATTTTCTTAATGAACCTCCAGCCAAGCCAAGCTCCTTGGTGGGATAATGCAGGACCCCACATGCTCCATTCCCAGGGCTAAAGATGCTTTAAAGATGCTTAAAATACTGCATCTGGAAGAGGAAAAACCCTCAGCAAAGCAAAGCAGATGGCCAAGGAGACCACAGCAGCCTCTCGCTAAATTAAAAGTGTCAGGAATGGAAACCAAACCCCTCCACCACCCTGCTGTCTAAAAGGCCCATTCCCACCCCCTGAGCTCCTGGAGGTTCTCTCAGTCTTCCCTCGCTTCCCAGCCCCAAAATGAATCCAACACCAACAAGGAATGTCTTCATGGGGCTCTGGGAAAGCATCCTGGCCTTCCCCAGCAGGAAAATGAGCTGGGAGCATGGTGCAAGGCTTGAAATGGGTTTTAACTCCACCATGGAGAGAACAAGGACAGCTCTGCCCAGCAGACAGCAATGAGAAGCAGAGCCCTTCAGCCCTTGCAAGGGCCACTCTTTACCACCAAAAAAGCTGCTCTAAACCTGCTTCCTCGCTTTCCCATTTGAGTGAAAGCTCTAATGTGCCACAGTCCTACTAAGATGATTATTTTTCTCTTGATCTTCTCATTCCCCACCCCACAGATGAATTAGGAAGACAAGCACATGCAGGAACCAGGTTTTGGATCGTGATGCTCACAAATGGCACCAGAGCCACTGTTCAATGTCCCCCATCCAGCTCCCTGAGCAGCCGCTGGTCTGGCTCAGCCACGTGAGGCCAACGTTCACCTACACACACTTACCTGTAATAATCAGGAAAAATAAGAAATCATCTGTGTCAAGGCCACACCCTGCCAAATCCACGAGGGATTTCACAGGGATTAAAGCAACTTTGCTGAACACTCAATCACATCAAAAACAAGGTAAAGAAAACCTGATGGGATAATTAAGGGATCTGCTGCATCAACGTACATGATGGCACACCCAGGAGCCCTCTGTAAATGTGCTTTCCCCCATCCCCGAAAGTGGAAAAGCCTCCATGGGCAGTGAATGTTCTGCCATGGACTTAAAAGAAATAATAAAAAGACCTAGGGATTTACCTTAGGCTTTTAGGATACTGAATTATCCATGGATTATTAATTCTAAATCCCACCACCAGGCTTGGCCCCTGGATGGGAGATTAACAGGCGAGCTGTGAACATCAGGGCACGTATGAAAAGGGATTTGAAAGGATAAAAGAAATCCAAATGTCCACGTGCTCGAGGGGCAAAGCCCTGTCCCCATCACCCACCCTGCCAGCATCTGGGCACAGCGTGGGCAGGGAGGTCCCCAGTGCTGATCAGCCCCAGAGCTTCGCCTCCACGAGGGGTGGAAACCTGCTCCCAAATGCCAACATTGACTCTCCTTGGCCAGCTCCTACCTTCTTGCTCTTGGGCAGAGTCCTTCAGCTAAAAAAGCCCTCCTGCCTTCCCAAACTGCTCTTGAAAAGCAGAAAAAATTCCCCCTTAATGTAACATTTAAGGATTTGGACAAGCCAGAGCTATTTGGAGTGGGAAGTTCTCCTCACTGGCCACTGCAGTAACCACAACGCTCTAAGTCAGACCTTAAATAACCAGCACTGATGCCTGAGGTAGGAAAATAAACCCCCTCCTTCATCACCCCTTTATACCATCAGTTTTTCCTGGAATAAAAACCTGCAAACCATGCCCAGCTGAGCCATCTCACCTGACCACAGGCACCCCAACTGCTGGGTTAAATTAATTTAAGCCTTTTTAGGGCATTTTAATTAGAAAGGCCTCAAAACCCAGTGGTGGGTGGTAGCTGCAAGTCAGCTGGGGACTATTGGCTGATCACAGAATCCCAGAATATCAGGAGTTG
>NW_010179114.1:0-10079 GCF_000695765.1 Mesitornis unicolor
CCAACTCCTAAGATTCTGTGATTCTGTGTAATGCTGTACTTTCATTTTTTCTCTAAGAGAATATTGGTACCTTGTACTATTAATATTCCCACTATTGTGCATCTAGTTTTTCTTGTAAGTAAGTATTCTAGAACTGGCCTGAATGGATTTAGATTTGCTGAAGCTCAGAAATTGTAAAGCATGTAAAAAGGAAGAGTGAAAAATCTGCAAATCTTAATTACTTTCCTAGTAATTACTGTTGTATTTTATTATTTTTAGCCTAATCTATGTTCTCTTAGTCATGAGTTTTAGTCACCCCAACAAGAATGACTAAAATAGAAAATAATGAAGCATCTTCAAAGAGAAGTGTATTAATCATTAAAATGACAAAGTGGGATAATCATGGTGAATGAGATATAACTTTAAAATCTCGACATATAATAGAGTAATTCCTAAGGACAGCTCCCCAGGATAACAGAACCAACTAGATGTGTGACAGACCACAGGCCTTTAGTGTAATTCTGTAGTCAAAGGGGTTCTTTTGGAGTTGGGAGGAGGTTGTTTTATTTTACCTAGGGTATATTTAGACCCTTACCTTGAAAGTGTATACATCACTTACAGGTATTACGTCAAATAGAATTTAAGTGGTTCAGTGCCATGAAGATGTACTCACCTTTATAGCCATTTGAAGGCTTAGGGACAAACCTTGTAAGCTCCTTGGTATAGTTACCATGTAATCTAAACTTTTATAACTGCAAGGTAGCTACTTTAACAATTACATAAGCAAGGGTTCTGTCTCCAGGATTTGTTAGATGGTGCTGTAACAGAAACTGTAATTCTTATGTTTCAAAATTATTAATGATAAGCAAAAATATTGTTTCTTTTTGTTTCATTTTGCAGTTAAGAAAAAGAAACAAAAAGCAAGCCCAAAATCAAAACCCACAATGAGCAGGGTTTTAGCAGGATGCTGCTAGCTCTTAACCAGAAAATACATGGCAATATATTTTTTTAAACAGAAATACAAGCCTGTGGGATTTATCCATTGCGTTTAGGTGCATAGGATAATTTAAAAACTGCAAAGAGAGATACAAGAGAATGCTGCCTTCATAGCTCTATTTGGTGGTAAAGCAAAGAGCACGTAATCTGTCATTGCAAAATGTAGTTTTTCATAACCTTAAAAGGGCTAAGCAGGTCCCAGCTCTTTTAGCCTTTCCTCAGAAGAGAAGCTCCAGTCACTTGATCACTTTTCTTGCCCTTTGTTGGGCTTTCTGTAGTAGCTCCATGTCTCTCTTGTTCTAGGGAGCCCAAAACTGGACACAGCAGTCCACTGGCTGGCAGCAGTCCTCCTAATCCAGCCCAGGATACTGTTAGCCTGCTTTGCTGCAAGGGCACATTGCTGGCTTATGTTCAACTTGATGTCCACCAGGACCCCCAAGTCTATTTTTACTAAGCTGCTGTCTGGCTTGTCAGTCCCCAACATGTACTGGCATTATTCCTGCTCAGGTGCAGGACTTTGCACATTTCATTGTTGACTTGTGTGATGTTCCTGCCAGGCCATTTCTCCAGCTTATCAAGGTCCTGCTTGATGGCAGCATGACCTGGTGTATCAGCTACCTCTCCTAGTTTCGTGTCATAAGCAAACTTGCTGAGAGTGCACTCTGCCCTGTCATCCAGATCATGAATGAAGATGTTGAAAAGGACGGGACCCAGTATTGATCCCTGGGGTACGCTGCTAGTTACTGGCCTCCAACTAGACTTTGTCCCACTGATCACCACATCCTGGGCTTCACTTTTCAGCCATCTTTCAATCCACCTCCCTCACTGCTCATCCAGCGTTATGCCTCACTTAAGAGTTTACAGTGAACACAGCTACCAGCATTGAAAGAAAAACCTGTTCCACGTTCCCTCCATCTTTTATGTACTTATATTTTACATTTTTAGTCCTCCTGAAACTGGAGATGTGTCACCTGGAGTGATAAAGAATGCTATTTAAAGGTGGTTGTTCTCGGTACTGTGGAGTGAGGAAAAAAGTCCTTTTTCTATAACAGCCACGAGTACCTGGGACAAGCTTAGGTTTGAAAGCTGACACCCAAAAGTATGAAACACAGATTAAAAGCAACACCATAGATACTTCCTTTTCTATTACTTCCTTCAAATTTCTGATCAGGGATACTTTCTGACTTGTCATCTAATAGTTTGCTTCTCTGACAGCTCCCTGCACCTTCCTGCAGGCAGGACTAACACAGAGAGAAGAGTGCTCTCTACTGAATGTCAAGTACCATCTGAAACAGATAATTCCTTTGAGATCATCCATGTTAATATGACTCAGTGCAACCCCACTTAACCATCCTGTGATAATTGCATGCTGAAATCAAGTGTGGGAATTCTAATGTCCTTTTATAATCTAGTTTAAAAACTAGTTTTGAAGGTGGGTTTTCTTGTTTTCTTTTGGTTTGTTTTTTGTTGCTTTTCTTTTCTTCGCAATTAAGACCTCAGCTGTATTCTTTGATGGTACTATTATAGCAACAGGTTCCTAAATATTTTTGTAAAATGATGAACACTATAAACTCTCTATAAGCTCTTCACAGAGTGATGAAGTGATTTGTAATAGAAATTTGGTATCAGAAGTAGAAACATAAGTCTATATTGTCAAATATAGGCCAAATCTGTAATTGCAAAAGCATTTTCACCTGTCAAATTCAGTCAATAATATAAAATTAAAATAGAATTAGCAGAGACCAAAGTGTTGTCCCACATTTTTCCTCACAATAAGGCCTCAACATCTGCAATATCTTGTGATTTGTAAGCTGATATACCACTGCACATAAGCCAAAGAGGCAGCTTTTTTTTCTTCTTCTCTAAGTCTTGGTCTTTTTTAGCATTTACTTCTTTTCAAGACTGAAATTTGTAATTTAAATGTAGCTTTTAGTGTTAAGAAAGCTCTGTACAATCTTGATCTGTGAAGTAGTTGTGTATGCTTTTACTACAATTTGATATAGAAAATGTGTTCAGCTTCTGCCTTCCTCTGGCACTATTAGGCATAGCAGTGAAAAAAGAGCTTGAACTCAAACCGCAGTATAATAGTACCATATCATCACCCTGCATTTTTGTAAGTCAGCAACTGCTTATTGACATAAGTCATTGTGTTTAGGAAAAAGCAACATGAGCATACGTTTTTAGTCTGAAAAAAAAAAAAAAGGTGACACTTCTAGGCAATTGTTACGTAGTTCTAGAAACACCATAGGTTTGATCTGACAGGTCTTTCTCATTAGAAGATTCCCACTCTGATTTACTAGACTACATACAAAAGATAAAGTTTGCAGTGTGAGACCTTAGGATTGTTAATCTTTCTATTCTGATATTTAACCTTCACTTTCACTTTTCTTTCTCCAAACAAGATATAAGCTATTTTCTCATCTCAATGTACAGGTACATGCAGTAGTGAGTTTCATCCTTTGCTCTCGAAGGGAAAGGTGGCAAATTATCACTCACATACTTTTTGACAATTTGGTTGTTGATTATTGAGAGCCCTAAACTGCAGTTCACACTGTCTGTATCTGGGGAAGGCTTCCAGTAGTCAAAATTTCTGTAGTTAGACAAAGATAATGTGGTCCCAATTTCATTTTCAGATATAACACTTAAATAAAGTTTACTTACCTATTTTTTTCCTCATTTACAATTTCTGTGATCATAGAAGCATAGAATGTATGGGGTTGGAAGGAATCTTTAAAGATCATCTGGTCCAACCCTCTGTATATCTGTTATATACAGATATGAAATCAAAACAAAAAGGAGAAAAGACTGGACAGATGACTCTGATAAAAGGAAGAATTATAAAGATCATTAGTAACTTTTGTGCCATAAGTTAAACTCTGTGCCTCCTTCATTCCTCTCCTCCAACAGCCTGTTCTTCTCAAAGATACAAAATTGCATGATAGAACATGTGAATAAGGAGGGATTTTCATGATTTCCTCAAAGATTGGGATGTGGTTTTGGATATCTCATGTTCAGTGGAGTATTGTTCTGCCCTAGTGTGACAGCTGCCTTCTTTCTTTGTGCAGTAGTGATGTTACGGTTTAAGGGTTAACAGCCTGAAAGGGAAGGACAGGTGATGTCTGCAGGACCCTGGGGGGTCCAAGATCAGTACTGTTCCCTCCTCTTTCCGGCCACAGTCCATAAAAACTCGAGGAGGCCCGAGGTTCTGGGCTGTTTCCTGTTGCATCTCAGGACGGCTGGGGCTACCTCCACGTGCTCGGCAGCAACCACTGCTTCCCAGCACCACTGCAGTCCCTGGTGACGAGTCACAGCGGTCACAGCGGCCACGAGGCCCTGCTCAGACACTTCCACTCGGGACTGCTGGGATCGGGTTTTGTATATAGTTAAATATCCTTTATCCCTTATTAATTCCCTTTTCCTTTCCCCTGTTGTTTTTCATTAAACTTGTTACAGTCTTAACTTCCAACCTTGTGCGAAGCATCTTTTTCTCTATTCTCTTTTTTTAATTCCTCCCCTGGGAGGGTGGGGGACAATAGAGAGAAAATCCTGCTCTCTGAGTCTTAAACGGAGACAAGTGAGTATATTTATATGTGGCATGTTGAGCTGGGAAGCAAGCAGGATTCCAACTCTTACATGTTTTCAGTTTGGACTGTTTGAAAGACAGATGTTTGAAGAATGGCTTCCTGAATATGTCTGGTCAGAAATTAAGCCCCTCTTCCTCCAATCTGCATATGATGGAGGTGTTGAGGAGTCTCCTCAACACTGCTCCATTCAGCCTGTCCACTTTTATTGACCTGCACTATTTACAAATGTAGTCAGAGCTGGACAATCCCAATTCCATTCTGGTCCATAGACAGTGTATCTCTGGCAGTTTATCATATTGCCTTCTTATGCTTCGTTTCACTGCAGCTACTAAACAAATGCTAGTGTCCTAATAATTCTGGCTTTCGCAGAATATAAGCAGCTTTGCTCTATTTACTGTGCTTTTCAACTACAGTTGCAAACATAAAAAGGAAATCTGTGGTTACTATTGAATCAGTGCCTAGGTGCTTTGTGTGACTTAAAAGTGAAACGAATCTTGCACCTTTTATCTCATTTGTTACCAGCCTGATTTAAACGATTTCATATCCATGGAAATGCAAGAGAAATTAAATCAGCAGGAGCTTGTGGTCTGAAGTGCCCAAGATAACCCAGTAGCCTAGCCAGGGGAGAATTTCAAAAGATTTTTCGCCCCCTCGCTCTTGCAGTAGCTGTTATTTATACAAAGAGCAACTAGTGCTGTTAAATAACTATTGCACTATTTACTTTAATACATGGCAAGATCAGGAAAAGCTAACCAGGCTCAGCATATCCAGGCAAAAAGAACTAAATCCACCGTTTTTAATAGTTTCTTATGTGTTTTCATCTTCTCTTCCCATGAGGCAGTGGATGACCTCACTTAAAGCTTGATCTTTTTATTAGAAACAGTAATACTCTTCCAGTGCCTCTCTTAGCCAGAACATTTCTTTCAAACAGATGATAGCTGTTTTTCCAGAATTGCTATTTTCTGCTCTGTACAAGTTTCTGGAGACTTTGAGATTCTGTTCTTCTTCAGACACTGTTTCTGTTGATTTAAACTCAGAAATATTCAACTTAGAAAAGGATATAATGTATGTAATGGGTGTAATGTATTTATGGTATCACTGGACACGATCTTTTACCATCTGGATTTTAAAAAAGGGCAAAAAATCGAACATGGCACCATTATTTTTTTCCAGAATTCATAACAGCATTTCTAACGTCAAAACTGTATTGATATGAGTGAGCTGAAGATTTGCAGTTCTCAGACCAGATGAAAATATGACAGTCAGAATCCAGAAGGCTGAACTTAGAGTTCAGAGACAATAGAGTGAGACCTAAAATATTTTCTTCCAAATAGTTTATTTTAGTGCTGTGTTGAACAGTTAATCAATACCTAGCCATCTGTAAATGAAACACCTTTATCTTCTACTTAGACCTGCCTTCAGTGTCACCATAAAATTCACTAATCACAACAGAACTGATCTCCTTTTGTCTGCCTTCTCCCATCGATACAGAGTGTACCTGGATCTAGCCCTGTATTCACCCCACTTAATAGTTCTGTTTTTACTCCAAAGGCGTAACTAAGAAGACAGACATGAATTCTACAATTCTACAACATATTTATGGAATTTACTGATGACTGAAAAACTACTTAATGTTGCTTACTGCTTATTCACATTTTAACCTACAGTTGGAAAAGATTTATCAATATTCTTGGAAAAATAAATAAAATCAAAGCTAAAATTATTTTGATTCTTTGTAAGAGATGTCAAACTGTGTATGAGAAATGTGTGTTTTTGATACTCACATTAAAGTACAAATATACTTGCTGTTATCCTGCCTAGTCTCCAGCTCTCAGCTTGTTCCATGAAATAGATTTCCAAGTATCATTCTCCTTTTATTTTTTACCGATATATCACTGAACTGACCACTTCTCTGTTCTGTTCTCTGCAGGTTAATATTTTCTTCACACCCCTCCCCCCCCAATATTTTTCACTGAGGTAATTAGTGACTACGTTAAATATCATGTGCAGTGCAATTCTCTTTTCCCATCAAAGAAAGAAATTGCACATTTTCAGTTGTGTCTTTTTTTCTGTTTTAAGTTACTTTTTAAAGTGACAGAGTGTTTTTTTTTAAAGTGTATCTTGCATTTGGGATGGAAGTTCGAGAGTTTATAATGACCTGGCAGGCAGTTCAGAACTAACATACAAAACCAGCCTTGTATCCAACTGAAGGAGCTGTAACCCAATGCTACAGGCTGGTGCTGCTAGGTGATATCTGGCATTTTGGCTGTCTAATTTCACATTATAAAACCCTTTCAGTATCTGTTGAAAGTTATTACAACATACCACAAAGATGTTAAAAGCAGCTATTCTTTTCAGTGAATGGAGAGCTCGCATAATTTGCCTTTCCAGTGTCAACCTCTTTAAACACTGACAGGAGACAAGAACAGTTAAGAATTTTCCAGATAGGATTGTTCATTTCTCTGTGAGCCTTCATGCATTAGATATTCTACAATAATTCTGTGCAGCCAAATCTTTGTACTTCCATCTGAATAACTGCGTGTTATTGGTAGGAATATATTTGTGGTACTACATCGGTACTACATAGAGGGCTACAGCTTGATATATTCTCACTAGATAAAGAGGTGGGGGGCAGGGGGCATGAGCTTCACTCTATGGTACTGGCAGCACCAAAATGACTGCTGAAATCCCAGGAACACTAATAGTTTTCAGTAAGAACTTATTGAAGTTCATGAAGGTCTAATAGGCTGGAGAAGGGCAACATAGTTAGCTATGTGTTTATTGGGTTTTTTGAGGGAAGAGGATACAGCCAGGAAAATCAACCCAAATTGGCCAAAGGGGTATTTCAGGCCATATGACACTGTGCTCAGCAATGAAAGTTCATTGAAAGGAGAGTGAAGTGGGGACATTCATGGTTATGCATTTCTCTTCCCAAGAGAGTGTTAGGTATGTGGTGAGTCCTTGCTTTCCAGGCAGTGGTTAAACATCTGCCTGCTAATGTGAAATAGGGAATAAATTACTTTCTTTAAGCTCCACTGGAGCACACAGCTTGTGTTTCACCTATTAAGCTGTCATTGTCTCTAAGAGTCTCCTTGCTTTCCTCCCATTTTCTCACCATCCCGCAGGAGATGTGTGGGTGCTTGGCTGTTGGCAGGGGTCAACCCACCATAATTGTATAAAGATTTCTCATCTTATATCCTAAATTCTGTTGCTAATGAGATCTCTCTATATAAAATAATATTAAAATCACATTATATATACAAAAATATTTGTATATAATTTACAAAAAGGCCTCAATATATTTCTACTTGGGTAAATAAAAATAATTTACTGTGATCTGGAAAATACTTGATTCTAAGTAGAAGCTTTAGAGGATCCCACCAAAGAAGTGATATATTAAATTTAAAGTGTTTTATTAGTGAAAAGTTCTCTCTAATGAATGTGGCGTAGGATACAAGGTATTCAGGAAGGGAAAGTCTCTAACATATGGCAGGGCAAAGCATGATTAATATAAGGGGCAGGAACTTGTAGACTTGATTATGCTTTGTGTAGATGAATAATACGTTTTTCTTCATCTGTATTCTTTATTTATAATTGCAGAACTATTTGCAAAATAAGAGGTCTTCAATATTTCTGTTCTGAAGCACTGGACAGTCTGTGATGAAGCTTCATTTTCAGCCCCTCCATCTCCATTCTAGGAGTAAAAAAGAATTGTTTACAAATGCTAACAGCATTCATCAGCAAGTTTATTTTCTGTAAGGTACTGTTCACTGGTGATTTTATGATAATTGATCACATCTGACACATTTCTTCTTCCATGCTACTTTACTGTCAGAAAATTTAGACATAGTAAATTAATCTGAAAGAAGAATAAAAATGGTCTGTCTTTCCATTTTGAAAGTAGTAATTTACGTTTGTGTCATTTATGTTACTTCTGCTATTTGAATAGTGCTGCAATTAACAGTCTATAATACTTTCCATGATAAATCTGTTTTTCAGAGATTCCTCATTCAGATATAAATATTTACTCCACATTCAAATGAGTCTTATTGATTAGGGGCAACTATTTATCATTCAGTAGTCTAGAGACACAAAATAATTTTCAGGCTTCAGTTGCTTTAAAATAGCAAATTTTGAAATATTCAATGCTGACTTGTTAATGTGGATTTAATTAATTATACTAATGATAAGCAAAGAAGAGCTTGAACTCTAATTTATTTCATGAACTCTAATTTTAAAATAATGTAAGTTTTAAAGTAATTTTGGTCTGTATGTAGCAAAGTTAAACTAAGACCACATAAGAAAGTTTACAACTGACATTTCCTTACTTTTACTTGATTTTGTGAAGTGCATATTCTCTTGAACTAGGTTTATTTCTTTTTTCCTTCAGTTTTCATATATTTTGCAGCTCTCTATCATCTATACTTTTGCCACCAGTTTCTGATTTTCTGGAGAATTGATCTGTCTCTTTCAGTCCAGACACAGATACTGCTATATTCCCTGTCCCAGAAGAGGTATTTAAGTGAATGAAGATTGACAGGCAAGGGCAGATAACTGTTAGATAAATGGGTGTTTTTTTCCTCATTGGGCTGATCATACTTATTGGGTTTTTGTTATTTTCTTTTATCAAAGCAGCATCAGGTTTCTGAAGGCTGTGTTTACTTGTATAGCAGGTCACACAAAGGAGAGAGGCAGGGAGAAAGCCTCTTGACATCGTGAAGTTGGCTGTACCACAGTCCATGTTTCACTTTTGCCCTGAATTAACAGCATGTGGAAGTAGGGAAAAGGTTATACACCCTTTCTTCTCTGGTCTCCTCTCATCACCTCCAGCTTCCTCTTATTTTTCCTGCTCTGTTTCTGCCAACTACCTCCTCCAAGTTCTTGGATATTAGGAAAAAAGTTTTTCAATGTGAGAGTGGTAGACCAGTGGGACAGATTGCCCAGAGTGGAGGCCCCATCTCTGGAGATATTCAAGGTCAGGCTTGATGAGGCTCTGAGCAACCTGGTCTGATAACAATGTCACTGCTCACTGCAGGGGAGTTGGACTAGATGATCTTTAAAGATCCCTTCCAACCCAGCACTTTGTATGATTCTGTGATTTTGTGTCTTATCCTGCTCAGATGTTTTTCTCTTGCTCCTAGCGCTCTTGCAGTTCTCTCCCATCAGCCACTCTTCTACTCCCCTTCACTTCTCCCTGTCTTCCTCATTTACCTCAGCTTCTCCCAGATTGTATCTGCTGAAATTCTTCTTTCTCTGCCTCTCAGCTTTTCCTCTGCTGATGCTTTTTTCTTATTGCTAGTGCCCACAAAGCAGCAAAAGACACACAATAGTCTCCAGCATTCTGTGGGCTACAGTCATGGTTCAGACAACATCAGACAAAGTGTAAGTCAATAAAATAAGTTTTTGTAATAGTAACAGTGATACATGAAACTTTCTGTGCTTCCAATAGATTTATGCATATGCTGAAAAATAGAGGAAGGAAAAATTTTATTTTCTAGTTTAAATAAAACAGCTCTTTCC
>NW_010179114.1:10110-12378 GCF_000695765.1 Mesitornis unicolor
TTTCCCTGATAAGTAAAAACCTAAAATTGTGTTTTAAATCAAATAAATAACAGTTCCTTTTTTTGAAAAAATGTTATGTGAAACATTTATTTACAGGAAATAACCCTCCCTACTACTTAACAAGGTGAGTTTGCTCAAGTTTTAAAACTTCTTTCTACTTTTTTTGTCAGTGCTTGACTAAAAGCTTCAATTTCCCCTGAAAATTTGTTATGGTGAGTAACAGCTGGCCAGTTCCATGCACAAGGCCACAGATATGAAAAAAAGCAATTAATTTAATCTGAAAATGTTTTATTTGCACTGCAGGGCTGAGAGGATTTTATTGGGTTTGTGTGAAAGGAAAGCACCATGATGTAAAACCAAGTTTTGAAGTATTTCCATTCTTAACTAAACTTTAGTCTGCCTGCGGTTCTTTTATATGATTTTGAATGGAGACTTGGTTTTTAAACAAATATTTTCTTTCATGATGATTTAAAGTATCACAAAACTCAGTAAATATAAGCTGTATATAAGCTCAATTAAGCATGTACAGCTCTGAAGCCCTTATCTTAATCCCTCTGGTGATAAATCAGTAATTGTTCTGAGAGACTACAGGGGAAACTGTGACTCAAGCAAGGACATGGTGTTCCAATTGATCTCAATTACTGTCATGTAACTAATTCTTTTGTCCACCAACTAAATTTAATGCTTTTGACTCCCTGAGGATTTGTCATAAGATGTCTTACGTTATTGTTTTTGTTTACCTGCCACTATCTATTCCGTATTCTCAACCAAACAGAAATAATTACCTTCATTTACCTAACAAGTATTTTGAGATCTCAATTCATCACAGTATTTTTGATGTTTAAATTAGTTCAATGCTAATCATTAGTTCAAAAGATCAGATTTTACCTTACACTTGTTTTTTTCTACATACAGACATGATGGGACAAAATTATACTGTAATTAGGTATAATTGACTCATACTTCATGAAGGCTTCATTTTGGCAGGGGTTTACAGCCTTCAGTGAAGTAACTCCAGATATATATCATGAAGAATATAAAAATTCATCCTATAGTTTAAAAGTCCTAGTAGAATGAAAATATGTTTAATGGCAACCACTTTGTTCTTTTCTATGTATTAGATAATGTCCTTCAACATGCATAAAATGTTATACGCTCATTTATCAGGAAACAGCAGTTAGGCATGTGTATGCCTTTCTGGAGCTCATTGTGCCATTCTGCCATGTTAAGTACTTATCTCTTTTGCTATGCCTAGGGAATAACTATATTAAGGACAGGAGTTGGGATAGAAAAAGTTTCTTTTTAAAACCTGTAAGTATAGTATATTTTACTTTGGGAATTCCATGTTGCATCAACTGATGTATACTTATTGCTTTTTCTGTCATCCTTCTCAGACTGTACTGTAAGAATGGTAATTATAACCCAAATCACATCTAAATCACTTAAAAGATTGGGTGCATTTCTCCCAATTTTTATTACAAGAGAAATCCCAAAAGGCAGGCTGATGAAAACACTTCCTTTACACTATGTCAATAACTGATTGCTGAAAAAAGTAAACAAATTAAGAATTGTTGACATGTTGAGATGCTATTTCCAAACTCATTCCCAGGATAAATGAGTTTGCAAGCAATATGGAACGAAAAGGTCACCTGGGACAGAAGTGCCCAAATGGAAGTTCCCTAAACATATAGACTGTAACAGTAGTTATTTATATGTTCTCTGATTATAATTTATAACAACATTAACTGGGCTTCTGGAGACAACCACAGCTGAGATTTCATAAAATATTGGTTTAAGTATCTGGAAGATGTCCAAGGTATTCATGGTCCAGGGAAAGAAAAGAAAAAGCTGAGATTTGTATTCTGAGAAGACATGACTATTCATTATTGTCTTCTCATAACTAATGATATCAGGAGAAATCCAGTACCTACCGAACTTGGGATCTCCCCTATCTGCAGGCAAAGACTTTCCCTCAGTGGTTCTGGTGTTATCATAGATGGAGTTGATGTCAAGTGAGGATCTCACAGAATATCACAGAATCACAGCGTATCAGGAGTTGGAAGGGACCTTGAAAGATCATCCAGTCCAACTCCCCTGCCAGAGCAGGATCACCCAGACCAGGTCACACAGGAACACGTCCAGGCGGGTTTTGAATGTCTCCAGAGAAGGAGACTCCACAACCTCTCTGGGCAGCCTGGTCCAGTGCTCTGTCATCCTCACAGTAAAAGTTTTTTCTTATGTTCAGTTTGAACCTCCTATGTTCCAGCT
>NW_010179115.1:0-2534 GCF_000695765.1 Mesitornis unicolor
TTTCAGGCTGGTAACCCTTAAGCCATAACAAGAGAAAAATACCATAAGATGGATAATATTGCTAAGACTATTCACAAGCAGAATGTCTGGACTTGCCAACCTATAGAGTCTATTTTTAATTCTATGTTCCTAAGTTACATAAATGGAAAGTGGTCAAAGGAGTAAAAGAAAATCCAAGACGTGATAAACAGAAGATTTAAACAGCACTTTGATCTCCATTGTACTAGAAGAATTATTTGTTTAGAGGAATCTCATAGAACAGCAAATTTGGAAGGAAGGAAAGGAAGGAAAGAAAGGAAACGAAGGAAAGGAAGGAAGGAAGTTTTTTTAATATTGTCAGTTGGAAAGAACATTTGGTGTCTTTCAAAATTATCCTTCCTTGTGTCTACCAGATAATCCCAGGATTTCCCTGGTTTTGCAGGCACACAGACTATGAGAAAGAAGTGATAAATTACATAAATCTATACATTTTGTCTGACTACGATGCTATGCTATTGGTATGTCAAAAACAGGGACATAATTTTTGACATTAATAACTCATTTACATATGCATTTGCATGTAGGTTCTGGACATAGCAATCATAGTGCTGACGCTTTTGTATGTGACACCATCTAGTACTCATTGGAAAAACATTACAACACAATTTCAATAAACAGTAGGTTAAACACCGTAGCACAAACGTTCAGTACACTTAGGCATTACAACAGCACCTAGGTATTATGGTGATTTGCATTCTGTTTGTCCAAAACAGATTAAGTACTCTGTCCAATGTGTCAATTCAGTTTGCAATGCAAAACAGATGTATATTTGCTTTGGCTTCTGCAACCAATATTTAAAATAGAAACTTGGAGGCTGGTGTAGAGAAATAACATTTTAACATTCAATTTCATTTTACTGCTTTGTCCCTGTTTAAGCCTTCACTTCATCAGTAATGAATGCACACAGTTGGGTTTTTTAGTATCTTCTTTCTTTAGCATAGAATTAAAATGTGTTCCCATTGGACCAGAACAAATATAAATTAAAAATTAGGAAACAAAGAGTTCTTTTGCTTCTCATCTCTAAATCCATAACACTTTATTAGAAGCATCATTTACTTTCACAAAAGGCACTTTGTACAATTTAGATCTTCTAATGTTAGAAATCACAAAAGTCTTGAAAAAAATCACTATTATAATACTGTACATAATGGCTATAGTCTAAACCAGAGAGTTTTTGACAAAGTTCATTAAAAAATTAAGATGGACAAATGTTTTACAGATTCTTTCTCAAATCACTTCAAATTGACAACTACTGTCCCTCAGTGTTTCAAATCCAGCTTTAACATACGCAGAAGTTGTTGAGTCTCACAAAAGGGGAAATTTAAAAAGTAACCCATCTTGGCAAAACCTCTAGTTCTCAAGACAGCACATTTTTACTTGTCTCATTGGTCACTGGCTTGATCAGCTCCCAATCCCATTTCTATGAAATTCCATGGTAACCCCCTCCTTCTGCCTCCCCCATCTTGACCTCAGTGGATTTTAGCTTTCTGAAATGTAATATTGATAAATGTAAACCAAATATTCTCTGTGAAACACCTGCAATTACAGTAGTTGCAGTCCCTTCCAGTCATATCACAATAGGAATAAGGAAGTTATTTCCTTTACTTCTTTCCCTGTATGCACTGGAACCAGTGAAGTAGCTGTGGGGATATTTCTGATTGCATTATGAAGCAAGATCATAAAAATATTAAAAATACAAATTTTGACCAAGAACATATACTTACAGACACTCTGAAGTCTCTGAGAAATCTTTTTCAAACATTCCATGTTAAATATTTTGTGGCCAAATACTGTTTAATTCAGTCAGTTCTTGCTGAGAAGAATACTGGCAGAAAAGCAGTATCTTTCCTGTCATTCAGGAGAATTTGTTCTTTTTTTCCTGATCCAAAGTCAAAAAGCACTGATCCTCCTTTCTCCCACTGAAACAAACTGGATTTAAATTAGAGAAAATATTCTCTATTCTATCTAGATGCAACACAATAATAATTTACCAAACTAGTAACCACTCAAAGTTTTTTTGGATTAGAAATAGCTGAAAATTCATTTACAGAAAATAGTCATTCTATTTTTTGTTACATAAATAGCAAATAGTTATACTCTATTTCAAAGAACATCAGCTTTTGTTTTGAATATTGACTATTGTACATCTTACTAGTTACAGTGTTAAAGTCAGTTATTCCTAGCGTCTAGATAGAACATTATAGAACCTCTACATCAAAACTGATAGCTTTAAGGTAAAAATTTAAAAAAAACAAAACAAAACAAAAAAAAACAAAAAAACCCACACACAACAAAAAACAAACAGATAAAAAAAGAAGACACTTTCCAGTTCTATTTCTGACTGTTCAGGATGAGATCTGGAAGTTACACTTTTTCTGTTTTATTTATTAATGGTCACAAAGGATAATGATTATTTCATGTCAAATTTTATCCTCTGGTATTGTGTTGTTTCTAAGATGCAACCCTAAGCAGGTTTTTCTTATGTGGTCTCAGGA
>NW_010179115.1:2565-12602 GCF_000695765.1 Mesitornis unicolor
CCCACATTAACTTCAACACCCACTCCATCAATATATCTTGTTCAGCATTTTCTGTGTCTTATAGCTATTCTGGTAACATACAATTGTCTGTGTAACAGAATTTCTCCAAATGATTTTGAAGTCCTCTGAAGAAGCAAAGTGCACTTCAGGTGAAAGTTTAATCTTTTATTTTTACAGATTTTTTCTTTTTTATTTTTTTTTCCAGGACTGTAAAAGATTGATCAGAATCTACCTCAATTTTACCTTCTACTGACTTATAAGATCCTTTCTAATGTTGTTCAAGTATCTCTTGGCTACTTTAGAAAAGGTACTGTAGATAGGTGAACTTGGGCAACTATCAACTAGCTTTAAAAAACCTACAGTGGAACTGGAACTGCAGTTTTCTAGATCTAGTTCAAAACTTCAGAACTTAGGTTAATTTAAAGAAGCATTAAATCAGTGGAAGGCAACAGATTAGAACTGCGGCAGTACATCAAGGTAATATTGGCATCATGTGGTAACAACTGAACAGAGAATACAGACTGCAAAGGTAGGAAGGAAGTCCTTGATAGACAAAGAAGACGACTATGCAAAAGATTAATAAATTTAATAACATTTGCAGGTATGTTGAACACAACTGTGTAATTAACAAGAAATTGAAGGGTCTAAGTCCGTGGTTGGTTCAGGGTAGGGTTAAACTGACCACATTATTACCAGTTTGTGCTTTACACAAAAAGGAATTCATGGTTTCTGCATTATGCTTCACTGCTGATGTAGCCAAAGTGATGTTGTATTAAAAAGGAAGGTGCTATGCCAAACTGGGAATTCACATCATTGTGTAACTACTATGAAACAGCATTCACTAAGGAGCACTTATGTCTGAAAATTAGGAGTTTTACAGAGAAGCTCTGGAAGTACAATGCACATCTTTCACTAAATGTTAATGGGATTTGGGTACCTAACTGCATTAGCGACCTTTGAAAATACCTATCAAAGTGACTGAATGGCAAACAAAAAATACAGAATTTCTCATTAATCTCCACTATTGTGCTAGTAGATTGGAGGGTAGCCAGTATTGTAGCCATCTTTAAATGATGTGTTCAGGGTGAGCCTGAAAATTATAGACCAGTGAACATGACTTTAGTACTACGTAAATTAGCTGAAAACACATTTAAAGAGACTTATAAAACACACAAATGAGCATAGTACAATAGAAATCAGAACTTCTGTAAAAGGATATTGTACTGCTTAAGCCTCATTTTGTTCAGAAGAACTGAAACAATAATAGATAAAGAATTGTTAAATGTAATTTAGTCAGACTTCTGCAAGGCCCTCTGGAAAACATCTGGCCCAAAGACACTAACAGGAGAAACAGGTAGTCTTGGGGGAAACTGTAATGTTTAATAAATGTGCTGACATGAAAGCACAGATTTGAAAGACATAGTGGTTATTAAAACTGGATATTTTCAAACATAACAAAATTGATAGAAATCAATATTGGAAGTGTTATTATGCTACTGGTGGGTCCCCATCTTGGCATTTATGGTTTGTTTTGATAAACAAGTTTTAAAATTCATAGAAAAGGTCTGCAAACACAGAAATATGCAAACAAATAACAGGCCTCATGATTGTCATTATTTTTGTCATGCTGTAAGATAAATTTGAAAAGGCAATAACTCAAAAACTGCCAAAAAAATGATGATCAGTAGCAAAAGAGTAACTGCACTGTATTTTTATCTATTTTTGCCAATTTCTGTACTAGCAAATTGCTTGACACTATTTGCTGCCATTGAAGCCAGTATCTGCCAAGCACCTATGTCCATCCTAATAAACTTTCACAGACTCCAAAAAAAGAATAGCATCTAACTTTTCTACTGAATATTCTTTGCTAAATCTCAAACCATACCTGATAATTATTTTGGAGTTCTAGTTGTTACAGACCCAAAAAATGTCAAGGACTTTTCTAACAATTCTATAGTGTAAATATGCAGACTCCAGTGCCCAGGAATGTTCCTTGACTAGTATAGAAGTAGCCATTATGTATGACTGAGGTTCAGGTTCATTATTAGAAAAAAATAAGTGAAAAAATAAAAAACAAACACCAAGAATCCACCAGAATGAACTACTTTGTTTACGTCCATGTATCATTTGTGATCATTCAAGCAAACTTCAGGTGGTTATAAAGTTGCTACCACCTCAGAACAAAATACCAAGCTTGTGTTCTACTAGAGCTCATGTAAATTAGTATAAAATACCTACATCCAAGACAAGGAAAGGTTTACACTTACAGTAAAAATTTCATCTACCACTATGCCAGTCAGAATACAATTGAAAGGCTACCAGTTACCTCTCATTGGATAGCAATTGATCATTCATTGCATGTATTTAGAAACAAGATTGCCTTTTGCGAATTATAAAATCCTGAAACTGCATACAAGGATTGCAGATCCTTCTTTCCATGTTGACTCAGAAATAGCACAGTCACTTGAACACTCAATTTTTCTAGGCCTAATTCTGAGGCCAGGCTTGCTCCTGTTAAGTACAATGTAGACATGCATATGAAAATCCAAGTTTAGCTGAAATCTATGAAGTTTGCAAGTTTTGTAATAAGGCACAGTTCTGAACCAGAAATGCCAGTAGAGACAGACCATAATGATTTTCCTATATACAGAGAACAAAATCAATATGCATCCTGAGTACCACCCCCATCTGGATCTGAGGGTCTACAGACAGTTTAAGCTCTAGTATAGCCCATTACATAGGTCTGAATCTCAGTTCCTGGAAGAGCCATAGGGACACAGACCTTAGTTCAGTTGCCTGAATATTGCTTTCCAGAGGCTTTAGCGTGACTAAGACATTTAGCAAGGGAAGCAGATAGGACGCTGAAGTGAGCAGAGATCTGCACTTTTCTGAAGCAAGTAGGGTACTCTATTAAATCTCATCTGGCACTAGATGGAATAAACAACAAAGTTGTGTCTACACATTTGAACTGAGCCCTAGAAATCAGTACATAAGCGGCAGCAGGACTGCGACCACAATCACTTTCAGCACACTTTCTCAGCAGACTAAGTACACTTGCACAAATGATATAAAAGGCTTTTGTGAATTGGACCCTCCATTTTCAAAGCTAAGCACTTTTTCCATTTACAAATCCCATTCATTTATTGCCAAGAGAAAAAGACACACATGCTCTTACATAATTTAGCATCTTCATTTGCTTGAGTGAATTATTTAAAAAACAAATTGAATTTCACATTTTATTTTGCCCTGAAATAAATTTTTGAGCACAGTATATCATACAAAGCTAAGTTCCTTTTGTCAGTGAAAAAACACATGATCATATTAAATGCCAAAATCTTTCAAAACACATCTTTCTTCCAACAGAAGAACTTTTAATTAACTCAGACATAATGATACATCACCTTACAGATGTAAAAAATCCCATCTGTCAGCCTCTTTTTTTTCTTCCCTTAATGTTGAAACCTCTGAGGCCAAGAACCCCCACATTGCCAGTTGACAAATTGCTTAAGTTTCAGCAGAGCAGTTTCTGTGAAGGTTCTATTCTACCCTTGTACTTCAAATCCCACATCTGTATTTCACCTACAGTAACCTTTTTACTGTTCTCCTCTACAAATTCGTGACTTTCAGTGCATCTGAAGAGTACATCTTGTAATTAGGCCATAATAAAGGCACTTTATTTTTTAATTGTGTGAGAAAATCTTCAGCTCCCTACTCCTTTTGTGTTGAGAAACTTGTAATTTCTATTTGCCTCATGCCAACAAGAACATGCTGAGATACTAGCTTATGAAATGAAATAGTATTAACATGCCTATTAATTTATCACTTATCATTAAGCACAGACATTCAGACATTCACATACCTTTCCAGCAAACTCCCTTATTGCACACAGCAGACTTCCATGACACATGCACTCACAATGTTCATTTGCATGCTTTTATTAGAAAATCCTTCTCTGACTACTGTACCATTTGCTTCAGTTGGATATTGAAATTTATGATTTTAAAGTTGGTTTTAATAGTAATTTATTGTTTCAGTAAAGAATTTAGGGTCGCATTTCAGCAGTATAATTCTCATATAAGCTGGTCTGTGAAAGGAAGTTTATCCATGCTAACTTCCAGTCAGTAATCTTTGTAGTGTTTGTAAAGAAGACAGAGACATTTGTTCAGTCTGTAACTTAATTCCACATATCCGTAAATTACGTTACAAAAACGAAACTACATTTTGAAGGATGTGGATTCTGTTGAGCTGTAAGAGGTTATCTCTGTTAAGTGTTTGACAGCTCACTGTTACTCATTCTTGCTCAGGTACATAGTAGTTAGAGATGAAAAAGGGGTCTATTTCCAAGTAAGTCTAGAATTTTTCAACACTAGCTCAGTATTTTGGCTAGCAGAAGATTTAAACAATGTGACTTATGTAATTCCTGTTCACCAGTTCCACTGTTCATTGTCTTTCACAGCTTCTAAATCGGGAAGTTTTCCCCTAACATTCAAATTTTTTTTGTCATATTTGTTGTTTTCCGAGACTTTCTCAAATAGTTGGTTTTGTTCTTGGAAGTCACAAGACAAATGAAGTCATTGCAAGTTACAACACTAGTGAAAACAGGTAAGATTCAGGTGACCTAAGACATCTGTTAACATATTACGTTCTCTTTATATTCAGTGAAGAGAGATAGATTATGTTGATTTGTGTAATTGATTGAATGATCTGGTTTAGATATACACATTAGTGAGATAAATTACTGTACTGAGGCTTAAATATATTTGCTATATTTCCACAGAAGACATGGAAGACAAGGATGACTAGTTAAATTTAAAACCTGCCTTTAGTCAGATGTGTCCTATGCAAAGTGTATGTTCTGTGCTACATCAGCATATTTTTCATAGTTTAGAGCAGTATCAATACATGAACAAAGATAATGCAGGGAAGGTGGAATATCAACACATATCAGGTGTGCCCTTACAACATTTCAAATACTGTTTTGTATGTGGCATATTGTACTGAGTTCATAATGCTTTACGAAATACATTTTTTGTGCTTGTTATAATACTATAGGCTTTTTCACAGAAGGAGGTACCTTATTCCTAATGTCCTCTCTATATGAAGGGATTATATGTTACTTTTTACCTCGTGGAGCATTGAAAGTCCTATGAAGGAAGTTAGGTACTTCCTTTCCTTTATTAGAAAACCGTAGGGAAAAAAAGAAAGTAAAAAAAGAAATACATTTTCCACTAAATTTCTAAACTTTTTTTAATCTGTCCATCCAGAACAAATGTCATTCATGGAGATAATGTAGGATAAATGTCTTGCTATTATTCTACTGGTATTTTTTCTCTCCTAGGCATCTACCATAATTTGGAAGTTATTCTGGAATTTGTTCCTCAAAATGGAAAAGAAAGTACATTTTCTGGAGCTAACTCGCTACATGCTTAACTTCTAGGAGAGGTCATAACCAACTTCTCAGAATGAAAAAGTAAATTATTTTAGTCCATAATGTCAAATAATTGGAAGCAAAATATGCTCAGAACCTTCTCTTTGCATTTTGTCTGACATTTTGGGAATTAAAGACATCCCTAAAGCATCATCAAAGTGGATATATACAACCTTAATGATTGCTAAAAGGATGATATTCAGGCACTGGAAAAATATAAAAGATTTATCTGTGGTAAGAAATTTTGGCAGACCTTGTAAGAACAGCCTCATGAAAAAGATTACTTACTGGCTAGAAGAGAAACTGAATAATTTCTAAACAGTGTGGGAAGAGAATAAAAAAAATGTCTACATAATTGTTTTCCAAAGGTGACAACATAAGGCATGCTGGTATAAAATCAACATTATCTACATTAATAAAAATACCAAAAAAAAACAAGGAAAAGGATATTTTTACTCTTCCATAGATATAAGTTTATCAGTGCTGTTGCTCAAGAGAACCCACATATTCAGATACTTAAAATGGAAATGCATTTTTTGAGAAGGGCTGAGGTGCTATGCTTTATCTTATGTATGAATAGAGATTTAGAGACCAATGAAAAAAGATTCTTCAATACTAGCATAAAATGGAGTCTGTTTAGTTTGCCAGTACAACTAACTAGAAGACAAAACCTACTTTATATGGAAAATACAACGTGGCATTTCCTAGAAAGCAATCTAACAACTTGGAGAATACATCTGCGTGAAACAGAAACTTACTTTACTTCAGTTTGGAGTTGAAAATTCTTGAACATAATCTCTTTGATTTTATGGCTGCCATATGGCCTTCCTGTGATAAATTGCTAGAGTGTGTAAATAAATAATACACAAAACATATCATACAAATTAAATCATGCAATTCCTAACAGAATATTTAAGATCTAGGCTACTGTTGACACGTCAATGGTCAAGCATATTTAATTTTCAAACTACTGGAGGATGTTTATATGGATCATTCTGATAGTTAATCAATTTACAATATGTTTAGTATGCAGCCTTCCTTGCATTATAATGAGGTACTCTGCAAGAAATCCTTTCCCACTTCTATTTAGTACTACTCTTTTGTACAGATTTTATGCTGTAAAAACTAGTAGAGATAGTAGATCTCTAGATCTAAAGATCTTTTTTGTTTATTTGTTTCACCAATATGCTAAGGGATTAAGGATTCCAAATCTTACTGAATTTTTTAAAGGGAGAAAGAGGAAAAAATTGATATCTACTCATTGTCAGCTCTATCTGAAACCCCTTCTTTGGTGACTCACAGCAAAGATTTAAAATTAATTGTCTTTCACAGCTTCCTCTTATTAGTTTGCTGTATAAGACATTTGGAGAAAAGGCAGATTGATACCAGGGCTGGCATGTAGTGGGAATGAGGAAACATGGGTAGGTCTTAAAATCATGACCCTGCTCTACAAGCACAGGCATCACCAGGAGTTAATCACATCAATATCTAGGTGTTTTGATGACAAATAATCAGAGAGATCCTATGCTAGAGTAATTTAATATAGTATTTTGAAGAATGATGCTTAGAAAGATTATCATCCACAGTGTGTGGAGGGGGAACACAGTGGAGGCAGTGACACATTTTTTCCCAAAAAAAACCATACTTGAATCATGCAGAAATGTTTGGCTTTGGTCCCAATATAAAGGAATAAGGCAGATAGGAGAAAAGCAGCAAATAAACATATTCACTTTGTACAGCTATACAGCTTTGCTGGTAGCTCTTAGAAATAGTCAGATCCCTGCATCTGGTAGACTTTTTAAACAGTTCTTGTTAAGATAACTCAGATGTTTCTGAAAATTAGATTAGGGTAAGAATCATGTTGTCAATATACAAGCAATTACATTTTTAAGTAAAACCTTGTGCCTATACTTTGGAGAATGAACAGGAAATTTGGAGATGATGTCAGAGGAAAATCAGGGAAGTTCCTCTGTTACTGTGAATGCTGCTTTAATCCACTTAATTAGTAGATTGATGACATGCTTTTTCAAGTTATTTATTATATTCCAAAACTCATGTAAAATGTCCTATGTAACAAGATCACTATGACTGCATTATATAAGTGCTAAAGGTTTTCAGGAAGTGTTCAAATAGACTGGCCTCTGTAAGCTTAATTTATCTGGGTGCATTAAAAACATATTCAAAATTATCTTTAACAGTGTGAGAATATACAAGTTTGTTCCCATGAAAGTCTTGCCAAAGAGTAGTGTAATCTCAAAGCCCTATAGAAAATGTTATTTCCCTGTCCTTTTTCATTTGATAATTTATTACTACTCGATAGAAAACAAAACTCTCCTTCCAAATGAAAATTAAGACATAAATTTCAAAATGTCTATTTATTATGAAGCATAATTAAAATCCAAAGATTTAACATTAGAATATAAAGAAGAATTGACATTCTGAAAGAAAACCAATCATCTAAGAAAATACAGAATGCATTGTTTAATAATGGTCAGTCTAGCATACATTGATGCACATAAGTCATTACTCAATATTGAACGCAAGTAATGATTTATATTAGACTAAGCAAAGTTGATATAATTTGAAGAGAAAGTCAAAGTCAAAATGAAATGTTTCAATATGATTGAAACCAAGGAGACAAGCAAGGGAGTCCAGATAGGAACTTGTTCAATAGGAGAAAGACCCTTCTCCATTGCAATACATTTATCATTCTTGTACACCATCCAAAAGTCCATCAAATACTGAATTACTAATTTTCTCACTGTTTTTTCAATAGTATCTCAAATTGAATTACTATTGTATGTTTATGCTTAACTATGTACTTTTTGTTTTCAATTATTTCAAATGCCTATTCACTACTGGGGGCACTTTAGGAGTATTGCAATATTTTTCATTGCCTCTTTTGTCTTTGTATTTTACTTTTATCACAGCATAGTAATCAGTTATGTAAGGCAGAAGGCTTTTAAAACAACAGTATTAAACTTTTATCAATGAAATGCACATTATAAACGTCAGTCCAAATATAACAAAAAAGGAAAGCATAAAATCTAGGATAAAATGGTAATATAAATCACTGTTTCTGACATAATGGCTAGAAAGTATTTGAAAATTGAGTAATACTAACTCAGACACCACCTACAATAGATCCTGTCTGAAGAATAACAGTAGATCAATAACTTTACTTCCCTGACTGAACTTTCATACAGTACATCCTCCTGCTAGGTCTACTTTATCATTTGGATCAGTTAAACCTAGAAATAAGATGAACTCTTTTAACAGTGGCAACAAATAACTGAAGGAGCAGCCAAGCAAGAGAAGAGCTTGATGTTCCCATTTTCTTCTTCCAGAGAAGACTTGGATACATGAGGGTGTCCATCTATGTTGTATTTTCCATAGAAGAAATCTCTCTTAATCTCTCCTCCTGTATCCCTCTTATCTTTCACCTGGCAACAGCTTTTAGCCATCACTGTTCTGCAGCTTGCTACCACCTCAAACATAAACAGCTTGACCACATTCATCACTAAAAAATCACTAAAATTATGCAGGTTAGAAAAAAAGAGGAAAAATAAATCAATGACCCTGATCTGCAGCATGGGAACAGGAGGGATTGACTGAGGTCAAGAAGAGCTACCTACTGTGGTTTCACCAAAATACTAAATACAAATAATAAAATTAACCTGCTGAGAACTACAGATTTACTGTCAAACACAAGTTACTTGAAACTGACTTTAAAGCCTGTCAATCCACGAAAGACTTATGGGAACAGATTGCTTGACTGGCAAAGCAAGGACAGAAGGATTTTGTTACCCACTTGTCAAAGCTCAAATAATTAAATATTATTAACTGTATTTCAGCATATCCCATTAGAATTAAAACTAATATTTTATCTTTGACAAAGAAAATTTATAGTGCCTATATTGACTATGCAGGTCATGGGTGCTATATATGTCTCTTTCCAATAAAATATCCATCACCAGTATCATTTTGCATCACCACAGAAATCTGAATTAATTCTGTCATGAACATTATACTCCCCTTTCAGAGTTAAACAAGTAAAACCAAAGCATTTTCTTTGCTAATTTACAAAACTGGCAGATATCAGAGGGAGGTAAATTCAAATAAACATAGAGATACTGAAACTTACTGTCTTCCTGGTACTGTACAAACCCTCCTCCCTTCACCAATCTGGATGTTTTCTATTTTTAGGATTTACCAGCCTAACTGTATCAGTATCTCCAGTGAGTCTGCACTGGAAATACTCATCTGCATCTACTGCATAGGTGCAGTTTGACACTAATGCAGCTGATGTCATTGCAATGAACTTGAATCTGCTGTATCAGGCTGAGCATTTTTATAGCAGTACTCTGTGATTGCATTAAGGAGGGCAGGGAGTGTGTTGATTTTACCAGCAACATTGCTGGTTTTAAAGACAGCCCTAATTTCTCAGTGAGACCAGTTTGATCAGAATGTAACTAACTGATGATTTCACATGCCACAAAAAATCAGAATTCTGTTAAAGAAACTATTTAGATGTCAAAAAACGGGAAAAAGAACAGAAAGAAAAAAAAATGGTATTATAAAAAGCCAAGCAAAATGTGGCAGATGGGAG
>NW_010179116.1:0-2578 GCF_000695765.1 Mesitornis unicolor
CCGCTCTGCCATCATCCATCCACCTCGTTAATAAATGATGACCTATCCTTTGCTCTGAGATGTGTGGGTCAGATACTTTTGTTATAGTCACTGATATGCTGGGTGCTAGGATGAACTAGTTCCTAGTTGAAAGATATGGCTGTGGCCCTGTAAAAAAACATTGCTGCATCACTTCTGTGGGACCCTCTGCCTTTGGTATCCACACGGATATGTAAGATGACTTTCATTTTTCTTCCTATGCAATACATATAAGTGTATTACACTAAATGTGTTTCCTTAGCATCCTATTATCACATTCGCTTTCATGCACGTTCACATTACAACTCTTCCTTTTGGGACCCTCCATGTCTCTCTTAGCAGCATCACTGGAGCAACAAGCATAGCTCAAATTAAATGGGAGCTCCAAGTTTCCTCTCCAAGTAGCGGCACTACTCTGGGTTTAAAGCTCTGTGAATTCTGATGAAAAAAATTAATAATACTGGGCTAAAAGCTAAGAGAGAGCTGGTTCTAAATCACACCCTTAAGGACTGATCATGAATAGGAAACTAAGATCTCTGGAGCACTGTCAATAGTCACACAGTGTCTAAAGCAGATTTAAAGGAAAAACAGGAAACATGGTTTGGACCTGTCAAAGAACAATTCTCCCTGTAAAGTGAAAATATAAGAAATGAAACTCCATTGCAGATTGACGTTCTCTGGAGCCCTCCTTACTCCAGACAAGGAGTATGAACAGGACACTTCTTCCCTATGAATTGTTGGAACTGCTCACCAGTCAATTACTGCTCTGAAAAGCTCCAGTAGTCAATAAAGCTGCAAAGATGTCAGCAAAGGGGGTTTGTTAAAGAAGTCAGTGGCCTGTGACATCTTTCTTCGCAATGGTAATGTGCAAAAAGAAAGAAAAAGATCAGCCCACCACAGTTTGAATCTCAGAGCATTTACTGAATAGGTTTGCCTTCGCTTGCTCTCTGCCTTTGGCCTCTTATTCATAGGTATAAAAGTGATCCTGGACTGTCTGAGGTCTAAGAAAACCCTAAAGCTTGGACACAGCTTTGTCCTGTACCTTCTGAGGCTTCCAGGATCATCTCCTCAAGCAGAACTGGTAAGCATTATACCACGGATTCACAAGCAAATACTATGGTGTCAAAAGTGATTCTCACCTTTGCAGAACTGCAGAAGGCCAAGTTCTGAGCAGGAATCAGGGTAGAATAGGTAATAAAGCAGCTACCAGTTTTCTTCCCTTCTGTTTGTATCATCTAAGAAACAGGAAAAGAATAAAATTATATGCTCTCCTTTTGCTGGGCTGCTTGTTTTGACATACGGTGATACTTTGCAGTGTTTGCTGAAAAAAATATAAGGAGAGAAGTTTAATTTCATAAGCAAGATTGGTTTAATTTTGCCAAACCTGCAAGAACTACATTTGTTGGTCAGAGCCCTTAATTTCCCTCTGAATTTACCATCTCATAATCACTTAAATTTGCCAAGAACCATTTGGTGAAAACCAAGCACTTGAATTTCTGCTCACCTTGCCAGTTGCCCTGCTCTTTGCCAATAACAAAAGGTTTTAAGATAGAAACTGGACTATTTAACCTTCATTAATCATTCATACTGTTCAAACACATCATCCAGTAACTGAAGAGGGGTTAATGGTAGCTAAGCTTGAGGCTGTTGTCAAAAGTAGGTTTAACTTTCTATGAACTCACTGGACACAAAGAATGCAGCCTGCTCACTATTCTGAATGTCACCAGCTCACAGCAAACTGATGACTACTAATGGTAATTAAATACCTCTGCAGCTATTTGTACCAATAACAAAGAGTTACTGTCAGAACTTGAATGAGGTCCATCTGCCCATTTTTAAAGAATGTTAACATTCTGTAAGTGATAAAGCAGATGGCAACCCGAAAAAGGGAGGCAAAATCAAAGTTCTGTATTATAGCCCCTCTCTGGACCTGCTCTGGATTCCCTAATGTTTCTCCTCAGAGACAGAAGTTTAAGAACAAGACCTCCATACAGATCCGTTGTTTCATGGCAGATTTTCCCACTATTTCCTTTTACTGCAGGTTGTAAATTCTTAATCTCAGTGAGTTGATGGCGAAGGGCCTTTCCACTGCTGCTCCGTCCATCCTCACTTCACCAAAGACATGTAACATGGTGTCAGTCAGATTTGAACAGAGGAAGAAGCTTCCCAGGATGACAACATAGCTACTTGTCTGTCTGTCTTGGTAGGCTGCAAACTGTACAGGAGGCAGCTGTGTATATTTGCAAAGGCAGCACAAAGGTTTCTCCAAATTAGTCCTGTACAAATTTATTAATGTGCTAGACTGTTGCAACATTTGTGACTACAAATAGAAAAGAACTTTTCTTCTCTCTTATTTTTTTAATTATACTGGTTTTTTTTTCTAAAAACTACCAACCTAGAATTTATACTTAGTTCAGGAGAATTATTTAGACTGAATCCTTCTGGGTTTGTCCAGCTCATTTCATTTGCAGATAGATTAAACATTCAACAATTTAGTGACTCTATATTGATTCACTTGGCAGTCCCTACACAGCATGCAAAGATTTGATGGGACTGGACT
>NW_010179116.1:2609-18537 GCF_000695765.1 Mesitornis unicolor
AGAAGAAATATTTCATCCAAGCAACTCCTTCGTGACAGCAGCTGGGGCATGATAGGGAGAGTCAAAACTTCTACACTAATTTACTGTTCTTATCAACACACTTAACAGACAACTTAATGCAAATCAAAGACATCTGTTTCTTCTGCCACATCTAATAAGTCAACAATCCTACAGTGCATTTGGAGGTGCCTCAATAATCAGGTATCTCTCTATGGCTGAAAGATCCCCACTCGCGGTGCAAACACTTCCACATCTAGCACCAGGAATGCTGGATATGGCCCACCACCGATGCTTCCTGCTATACATCTCAAATATATTTGTGATGCCAAATCTGAAAAGGTGTTTTTTATTGTCTCCATAGGGCCACCTTGACAGTCCTCTGTATAGATCTGGTATTATCATGAAAGGACATACTTGTTACTACCATTTTACAAATAAAGTATCTCATTCCTCAGGGCTTTTTTACTGTATTTCCCAAGCAAATAGTACTACCAGCTGCAACCACATTTTCAGCTTCCAGCCAGGATCAGAAACAAAATAAACTCCTTCCTTGCATTTCACCATCTTTATAGTATGTCCTTCCAATATAGGGAACTAGCAGGAAAAAAATCTGTAAAAATCAGTTGGTTTGATTGCAAGATTTCCATTTGCAACAGAAGCAGCAGCATTGCAATAATTACTTTAGATACTTTCACATTTCTTAAACTCCTGTCTCATTTTTTAATATTTTTTGTACTTTTCATTGCTATGTTTGAGGAATGGTTAAGAACTTTTTTTTTCTGAACTGAGAAGAATAAATTAGAATATTAAATTAAATTATGCTCTTGAGCAGGGAAAGGCAGAAACAGCTTACAGACAGAGTTCTCATCTTTCATAGCATCACCTTCAACATTCCAACTTTTGTTCAAGTGAAGAAAAGCTTTTCTCAGGGCTTAATTCAGGAAGACTCTAAGCACATACAACAGTCCATCTGCCCTGGAGAAGTGAATCTCTTTGAAGTCAGTAGAAGTATCAGTGTACCCATGGTCATCTAGTTAACTACGTGTCATGCTGCATCAGGAACTGATATTATGTATTAAATACTATGATTGCATTTACATCTGCTGCTGGTTTTGAATTATGTGCTTATGCGATGGCTGAGGTTATTACCAAGTTACACCTGTTTAACACTGCAATATTGTGCAAGTGGTCAGGTTGTTCACAAGCACCAGTGCACAGGTGTCCCTCTGTATCCATAGCTGCCTACACAGAGGTGTGCTTCCTTCCACCAAAATACACCAGAACACCTACATGAACTGGAGAAATGCTCAAGCAATTTCCATCAGCCCATTTTGACCACTAAGAGTATAGCAATTTCCTGAAACTGCTACTACAAGCACATGCTCAATACGCTATCAATTTCATACTGACATATAATTTAAATTTATTTCTGTAGACAGAACAAAGTTTATTCTATAAGCACATCAGAAATTCCATGTTCACATAATGCAAATCCTTTTGCCACGTCAAATTTGTTCAAAAGCAGCTTGTGGGAACAACACCAAGATCTACATTAAATTCTGCCAAATTTGGTACCGTAGGCCCACTTCACCCTAGCAGAGTGGCAGAAATCATATAGCTAATGTAAACTGGCATAAGATATATATCCACAAAAGCTGCATTATTCTATTTAAACTGACCTGAAGTAAACTGATGTGATTTCCAAGTGTAGATTGCTCTAATGGAGAGAAGGGATGTTCAAGGTGAGTGGTCAGTGGGCCACCGGTTTCACAGACCATTCATTTTACAGCAGACTTTTTTCACCACCATTTGTGCTTAACTTACTGACTTTCATGCTGCATATTTTTAATACAGGTGTAGAAATATAAAAAGTACTAAGGTTTTTGGTTGTTCTGGTGAAATAAATGCTCATCCACAGAGTCACCCAGATACTCAAGGAGGAAAGCAGCTATGCCTGACTGGGTTTCACTGACCTTTAAGGGCTGACTTCCTGGATCTTGTCCTCATCTCTTTTCCAGAGGACAGCCCCATCCCATAGCCAGATTGCTGTGGCAAAGGTGTTGTCTCAGACAGGCTGTAACAGACCCAGTCTCCCAGCACTTTACCTCCCTTGCTATGCTGCACACAGAGACCACCCAGGATTTTGGAGACAGACGCTGGTGAGAGAGCTCAGACCCTACTACTTCAAAAAGACCCCCAGGAACTAGAATTAAAGGAGACTTACACTTCACATGCATTGAAGCTCAGCTGACTTTCCACCCAGGGAAGAGCAAAATAATTTTTTAGAAAGTTAACTGAACTTTTTGAACATCACCAAAGGTTCGTTTTTGAGATCACACTGAGCTCCCTGTGAAGATCTGGGCAGCTTCATATCCTAGCTGGCAGTATCGTAGCGAGTCATTACTAAGCAGACAATGATTCAAAAGGGAGGAGCACACTCCTCTCCTGTGCCGATGTCAGGAAAAACATATTGAGATGTCAAGCCGTAAGTGTCATAAGTCAGGCCTGCCTAATCCTGCAGGTTAGATCCACTATACACGTATTACATCTGCAGCCATTCTGAAGGGAAAGACGTTTTGTGGTCCTGTGAGCATCACAGACTCCTCACAGCCTTCCCTGTGTGGCCCAAGGCTGACGCATGAAGGTTGTGCTGAGGACACTCCTTGCCTGCATTAACATCAAGTTGAAAGGGGGAATCAGCTCTGCAAATTTCTGAGGACTCATCTCTCCCCAGCTCTGTAACCTTCCATAGGGAGTGGGAATAAAACCAAACCAACACTCCAGAAAACTAAAGCTGCAATGATTCTCCCAACTCTTCCTTGGGGAACCAATCATCAAATTTTCACAATGATTTCCTTGATTAACCAACTCCAATAGTGCATAGATAACTGTGAAGCTATAACAAAGGCATGCACCAGCCAGACACAAGGCAGCCAAATGAAGTTACAGAACTACTTTTTTAGTAGTGATTTGACTACTTTTTCTCCCTGTGATTAGACTGATTAATGTGCTGATAAGCATTTGTTTCATTAGGAACAAACTGTTGATTCGTCTGCAGGAACTGTATTCACAGTGCTCCTGAATGGCTTTTGTAGCTCATTTGCAAAGCTGTCAGCCTCAATGCAGATAAACATTGTGTTTGATATTGTTCTTGCTGGGAGAGATTTGTAAATTACATTGTTAATCTCTCTTTGAAGGAAAGAAGCATTTATTGTCTGTTCAAGAAAAGCGAACTTGTTAGGTGACATGTTTTTTGATGACAGAGAAGTGCAAGTGCACAACATTTTTCTCTCTGGAATCCCAAGTGAATGATGAAACTTCTTCCTCTGGACTGGGAAAAATAAGTAAACACTTTCTCTAAAGTAGCAATAAGAACTGCATCATGGTCACTCTGTCCACATAAGCTCTGTTCATCTTCACACTGTGCTCCCATGCTAGCTGTAGTTTAGTCTTTAAATTCTTCAGAGCATCAAGATACAATTTACTGCTGTTTAAACCGCACATATTTCAAATAATGTCCCTACACTTAACTAGAGATTGACATAACATATTAAAACCAAGTGTCTAACTTGATTCTGTATTGAACCATCTAAAATTTACAAAACAAGTTTGTGTTCTTTTCTCTGCTCTTTTGTGACTTGTGGTGACCTCTGTGCTGAGGAGCCCCCCAACAGCTTCCTTTCAGTTTGTCCAACTCTTCAGAATTTAAGATATCATTATGTATCATTGTTGATATTGTTATTCTACTGGTAGGTTACTTGAGACTGGAGAGTGACTTGAAGCAGTCATTTTGACTGCGTGCAAGTCCTGTGTGCCTGGAATTATCTCCCCTTTTCCTAACTACTTTACCTGGTCTGATCAAAGGTGTTACCCATCCCTAAACACACTACTTCTCTCTGATACATTAACAGTGCAACACAAATGCAACCCTGCAGACAATTTCACTTTCGAAACACCTACTCAAATACCTAAGCTCCTAATGGTGTAACAGAATATCTCAAGCACATCTCCCCATAGAAGATCATTTGAAGAGCATCTTTTAAAACCTTAGCAAAATAGTTCTGCTTCCTTTAAAAATTAAAAATACGCTTCTAGCATGTTTATTTTACCAACTTGCTTGTTGAAATTCTAACATTGCATTAACACAACGAAACCTTCCAAAATTAGAGTTGCAAGGTTATACATCACAAATAGCCCTCCAATACCAAGTGTCAAAAAATGAGCAGAAACAAACGAGACAGAACAAACAGAGATGAAAACTAAGAGGCTCAGGACCAGGACAGGAAACCCAGCTGGAAAAACAAACAGAAAAGGAAAATAAGCAAAGAATCAAACAAAGGATACATGTGGCTGCCCTACCCTGCTTTTCACCTGACGTCCACCTACCTGATCTCCGAATTAGGCTCCGAATATTCAGGCATCTCCTCTCAAAAAAATCATTGTAGGTGCACATTGGGGTTCCCTGACTGGTTGCATACAGCCCCAGTAGCACCTTACAGAAGTAGTATGAAGTTGGACAATGGTAATGCAGATGAAGAAAGCCAAGTGAGATGAGGGACATATTCTTGCAATGAAAGAAATGGCTGGCCTACAAGCATTTACTACAGACATAAAACAGGTGCTTTATTTCTGACTGGTGAGCTAAGATACTTGTGAGACCTACTAGCAAAGGAACATATCACATAGTGAATCATCTCTTTTCATAGTCCATCCCACAAGCTACATGTACATGTTCTATCCACAGGTACAAAGTTGCCTACTGGTGCTAGTACTGAGCTTAGCCAGTGTTTTCATTTCTGAACAACTCCCCTGACAGCCAAATGACTTTTTTTTTCCTAAAACATCCATGCTACTAATACTGAACATGCAGAAATCAATGCTGAAGAACAAGTAGCACTATATAGATTTATCAGCTATGTTTTCACATTCTGTTTGTAGAGTTTTCCTGCCTGTCTTCTCTACCATTATTAGAGAATGGACATCAAGAGATTGGTAGTTCAGTCTCCATGGCCCACTTCGTCCTTTTTCCTTCTTCCTCTGGTTATGACAGCAGACACTGCGTAAAACCAATGGCTATAGAGACAACAGGTATTTCAGTGAGATGAACAAGTGACCACAAGGCATCTCTCAAACCAAGTCTTCTGAGCTGATAAAGGGCATTTCACAGGAATTTTCACAAACAGGACTTTGCAAATACCTATGGAATTCTAGACCTCTGAGTTACCTAATAAACTTGCAGAGATACTAGCAGTAGAGTCACATTTATTGACTTTAAGCCCATAATTCAGTCAGATAATCTCAGTTATCCCTTTATAATCATAGGCTTCTCCACAGAATAAATCAAGACACTGAAGTCCTGCTCCATAGGGTAAGCCAGAAACTTCTCTCCTCTGACTGCAGAGGAGATATGAAGTGACTGACTAACTCAGACTGCTGAAAGAGGTGCCCAAAGCTGGGATATAAATACTTCCCCTAGGCTGGATAATTTAGAAACGGGTTGCTAGAACATTAATTCTAAAAAATGACAGCTTCAACTTCTTATTGTTACTTGCTATTTAGAATATAAGATTCCCCTTTCACTCCCAGGATTTAGTGGAGGTTGCTTTGTCTTTTTCTATGGGCAAGAATTTTCTATTCCCTAATTATGCCTCAACTTTTGCTACAGATCAAGATGAAGAGCTCTCTGGCTGCAGAAATTCCCATTGGATAAAGATTGAAAAGACCTGGTACTGTTTGCAATAAAAGAAATTTACAACTCCTCGCACCAGCCAGCACTGAAGAAAACCTTCTTAAAGAGAGACAAATCTTGAGTGATACAGACCACAGAACAGAGAGATTTCTGTTGTAATGCACAGGTACACCAACATGCACTGCAGCAGAGACATCTCAGAGAAAATCCATAAGAAAAGAGTGCTTTTCCCACTCCCCGCTCCCATTCAGGTCATTAGATTGCAGGGAGAAATGTGGAAGGGAGGAAATGCTGTTATCCCACATTACAGACACAAAGTCCAGGTTTACACAAAAACTGTCATGGTATAGGCATTGCTACACCTTGGAGACCAACAGTTATGCTGTAAGTACTGGATTGCTCTTCTCTTGAATTCTCCTGGACCTCCATCTGCCCTTGCGCAGCCACACTCAATGGCACACACTAGAACAACCTGCATAAGGGAGGACTCACAGCTGCTGCATTTTCTGCAGAGCAAATTACCGTGGAAGCAGTAAGAAGAAATCATGCGTCAGGCCAGCCTCTAAGGTGGCTGAAATGAAATGGTAAAACAGGAAAGTATTTCTACATATACTTAAGGACCCCAGGGGATTACCATCCCTTCCAAACAACACACTCCCCTGACAATCTCTCAAGCACAGTGAGCTTTTCCACTACTCAGTGCTTTGTGCATAAGCTAACACCAAGGAAGTGTTAGTCATGTTGCTGACATGCCCAGTGCGTTGGAGGGATCCTCGAATACAGGCATGCCTCTTGTTGGTTAATGAGGACATTGAGAAATTGCTCATCTTGGCTGGTACAAAAACGGGCATTCATGGAGTGGCAACCTTCCCTCTTTAGCTGAAAAGCTCTATGTAAGCAAGAGGTTGCTTCGCATTTGACACTGTTTAGCTAAGCGTGGCAATGAGTGAAGTTTTCTCCCCCTCTACAGAGTTGGTATTTAGATGTACTCTCTTTTGTGCTAAAAATAACAAAGGGAGTATTTGGAAGAAATCATAATAGATGAGCTGATACATTATTGATAGAAGCTTCATGCAGCCTGCTACTCTGTTTTGTAATGTGGCTGAATCTCAATTTTTAATGAAGCAACCTATGAAAATCTGATGGGGTGAAAAACATGACCTCTCAATGATACTGTACACAAAAGTTCCCATCACATCTCTTTCACATCCCATTGGAGTTTTACCTCAACTTGACCCTACAGTTTACAAGCAGGAGAGACAATGCCCTGACTCAGACAGGAAAGGTGGCATTAGAGAGATGCACAACTCTGAAAGAGGACTAAACAAACCGGCCTTTTCTCCCATTGTGCTGAGTTTCCATCGTGTGCGTACTGACTAATACTCTGTCCTATTAGAAACACACCTCCAATTTGTTGAGAACACGTTTACTAAAACATTCTTTGTAAAGAGAAAGCCATGGAAATCATACCATTAAGTCCACCAAGAGCAGAATAGCATGACAAGGAGGTACACTGAATAGCCAGAAAAGACTGGCAGAAACAGGTTTTAAAACATATGAGCGTGGGATTAAAAGAAGACAGTTCTGGAGCATTTGTACTTGATGAAGCAATGACAGAGCTGCTGGTTTTTGTATAGGGCTAAGTCTTTGTCTAAAATGACTTTTCCACTGTCCCTTTGACTGTGATTCCTTATTCCCTATGGCTGTGATAATATCTTCAAACTGCAGTCAGAGAAACCACTCTTCCTTCTTTTATCTCCATTTTCTCAAATCTAGAAAGAAAGCACATATAAAGGACCCTCTTTCATTCAGTTACCTTCTAATTTGATAATAAACACATACGTGCTTCTATTTACCAGAATACTTACTTTTCCACTATGAAGACTAGCTAATCTATAGTTGCTGACCTGTACACAAAATGCAATTCACTGAGCTGGAGTAAAGTAGCACTGACAATAGAAAGGTGACACTCATGGGTTACATTCAAGAGTTCACTGCTAAAAATAAGGAAAGAATTAATGGAAAATGCTTTTATAAAAATTAATTATAAGATGTGTTCATATGTCAGGGAGATAAGTATAAATTATTTAGCAACACAGCATGTAAAAACGAGAAGCTTCACAACACACTTCACAGAGAACTAAGTCACGAATACAGCTCTTTATAAAGTAAAAGCCAAATTTTGTCCTGGTATTCATCAATCAATTCCACTGCAGGCAGTGGAGTCACAACTGCAGACTCCAAGAGGGAACTGGGTATGCACAGCTCTCTACCTGCCCAGACAAATTGTCCTTATTCAGTTCATGATCTCAGAGACGTCATGGGCTGGTGTCATAATGCAAAATTGCTGTCTTCAGTGTAATTTTTAGGTCTTGAATCAGCATTTTTTAAATTCTTTAACATATATTATTGCATTTCTGAGTGGAACTACATTCTATATTGTGCCAGTCTTTAGAGAAAAATTAGAAATAATATGGAGTGTTCACTGGCACTTCATGACTGAAATTGTTAAGGTGCTATGACAACATACTATAACTCTCCCCTCTTATGATTCATGTGTGAAAAGGTATTCCTAACATATTACTCAAAAAGCATCACTTGTTATCAGTAATCACTTCACAACAGAGAATAATCACTTTCACAATGGAAGAACAAGGAAAAGATAGAAAGAAAAGGAGTGGAACAATACTTGTCACTGGAGAAAAAATAAGAAAGAAAATGTCAAAATTGGAGTCTTTATCTCCTCTGACTTACACTATTCTAAATCTACCAGGAGCAGAGGGACTTTTGCTAAGTGTTTTGTTCAGAAATCACCTGGCTCCCCAAAGTGACCTACATTCAAAGTCATGCTTAATCACAAGACCCTTCTTCTTGCCAGGCTTCTGAACTCAGCTCCAGCAGGATAACTTTTCTTTCTCCAGTTTGTTTTAACCACTACACTTATTTGCCTCTCTGGTTGGGATTCACAGCCATCTCTTCCTTAATATTAAGCACCAAATTAAAACTTGTTTTGCTTTCTGACAGAATGGAAGAATGACCTTGTGATTAAAAGGGCTGGACTAAGATTCAAAACTCTGGGTTTAATTCCTCACTTCAATACACGATCCTTGCATGACTTCAGAAAAACTGCTCACCAAATCCCTTTCCACTTCAATTTCTTGTCATAAGATGAGGATAAATTTTTATTGTATCTGTGTGGACACGCCACAAAGCTTTGCACAGCCTCTAGCAATGGTATCTCAAAGATACCGTTGAGGCTGCGTTGTGACAGGATGCATTGATACCATTGTGGCAGGCTGCAATGATGGCTTGGATTTCCCTTCCTGGAAGTTGTCCCACATACCTTGCTAGAAAGCCGAGGCCTGCTACAAAATCAGCTTATATTATTCCCTTCCACCTGAAGGAGATAAAATCTGCAAAATAGGAGCTGGAGTAAACCCCTCAATCCCACTGGAGAAGGCAGAGCGAGATGTGCTATACACGAACAACCATTTGGGTACAACCACTGCTCTGGTGTACCACATCCAGTGGTAGTGCTCATCACTACCACAGTTTGAAGTGATTGCACCCTACTACAAATGCTTTGTTTTTAGCAAGAACCCCCACCATTTTATATGGTCCATTAGCATTAGAGTGTTACAGCAGCAGAAGTTGGCTCAAGCTTGAAATATATCTGACCAGAAATGGCCCCATGAGGAAATGTGTAACCCGTACAAACCACACTGCAAGCCCTGGGCTGCTCCTGCAGCCCGTGCCCTCCCGTGACTGACATGGGATTGCCTCCCAGGACAATTTGTGGTGGCATGAACAACTGAAAATGAGCAAGGGCTGTGGGGTGAACAACGCCACTTCAGAAGCCTGAGGTTTGGGATTTCCTCCCCCTCCGCTGATGCTTTTAGAGAGTTAAATTTTTCACAATCAGATATTAGGACAATCTAGAGTTTCAGGCGCACAGTACGTCCAGCAGCTTGAAGCGAGGGAGTTAAGCATGATGCCCCTGATAATTTGTGTGTTTCTCATGCAGTTCTGTTTACCTCAGAGAATAGCTCAGATTCATGTGGTGGCTCATCTGTTTGTTTCCCAGGAGTGTCCTCCTCATCAGGTACAAATGACTTGTTGTTTCCCCGTCCTGTCTGCCTCCTTGGTGACGGATAGATGAGAACCGTTCCCTGTGCTCTGGGAATCTAATGTGATCTGGGTCGCGCTTGTGGCAGGCGGGGGTGGAGTGTGGGGAAGAGGAGTGCAGGAAAGGGGCGGTTAACACTATAAGAACTAAAATCTCTTTGTAGACGAGTGTGTTTGTGTGCATTTCCAACCTGGCTGCAATTCGCTGCCAGCTGCTTCAGCATCCCCAAGTCAGAGGAACAATGGCTCAGGAGCAAGGCTGGCAGAAAAGAGAGATCTAAAAATAGATCTTTGGAGGGCTAAAATCAGGGGGGGCAACATTTTGAGAAAGCATTATGTGATTGTTTTTAGGAACAGGTTTATTTTCTGCAAAGTGAAAAGTCACCGTGTTTATTGCCTTGGCCTGTGTGAGCACTCCTGAAGGCCTGATTCTACCCTCCCTTAGAGGCAAATGGGGAGGCACCAATCCATTTGTTTTATTTATTTACGTTTACCATTATGCAAGATACTACCCAAGTCACAATCCATTGGTTTCCTGGATGCCTGCCTGATGACAGAAGATGCAAACGGATTTATAAAGCTAGCCTACATTCCCTTTCCCTTTTTTCTTTAGAAACTCATTTTTATAGGCAGTTTTAATTTGGCAGTTACACTTCGGCAGGGATCACATGAGCATTTTTGCTTTTGATTCACATAGTTTCAGATGCCCTGAACTCCATTCAAATTCAACTCCATGCACAGAGAAGCCAAGTTTCACCAGGACTATGACTGAAATCAGGCATTTCTGGGAACATCACAGTTTCTACAGCAAACCTTAAACTGACCCCATTTCTGTCAAATCTGGCTAGAGACTCATCAAAAAAGTTCAGAAACTCCTTAACAAACCTAATAAAAGCTCAGTCTTGGCTCTTAATGATATCCCCAAGTCGTGTTGCTGACAGAAGAGGCAGCAGGACTGGGATCCCAGTTAATTAACCTCCATGTTTTACACTGTCCACTAATTCCACTTGTCTCAATCAACTTGCTCAATTAATAAAAACAGGTCTGGGAAGATGCTCTCACTGGATTTTTGGCAGCATCTTTGCCTTGCCTGCTTTCTCTACTTGTGTGACTGGAAGAAAATCCTGTTGATTTCCTTTTAATCTTTCTCTCTCTCTCTCTCTCTCTCTATTTGAAAATGGAATCTATGATTTTCCATCATTTCCACTTAGATAGAAATATGTTGTGAAAGGTAATTTTATTGCTGAGAAATAATCTTCCTAATGTCAGCCATTATTTCACTCTCAGTGTGACAACTAGGGTAAGTGTTGGAAATCACTGTATGTTTCAGCTAAAGTATCTTGACAACACAAACGAAGAAGAAAAAGGTAGTCTTTTTGTTAATGAAAACTGCACTGTTATTTTGGTCTATAATGGAGAGATTCATGTAAATGATTACCTGTCGTCTATACTAAAGAAAAATAGCAAAAAAAAAAAAATCAGCAAGCAGAAGTGGTTTCCTTCCTTCCTCCTTGAATTTGCTCTTATCTTTACTGTAATCAGTCCTTTCTCAACATTTTGCCTCTGCTATAATTCTCAGAGGTTCCCTTAGCAAAATAAATCAAAATCCACCTCCAGACCAGGGCTACCAGCCTTGCCCAAACTAGGCAAACTACTGAAGCTTTAGCCATCCACTGTTATGAGTAAACATTATCATATTTATAGATCTATGGGCTTTTAGTATGTAATATTATACAGTAAAACCATCCTAGCCCATGCCTCTACCACTGGCACAACCACCTGTATGTCAGTTCAGGTGGAGGATTCCTTCCTTTGAGGATGGAGGGACAGATGGTACATCCTGCTGCTATCATGCCTCAGGACTCTTCTGCAATGCCACGTTTCTCCCCTTCCTCCACTGCATCTGCCGACAAAAGAGCTGTCCTGTGACATTGACAGTGCAAAATTCAAGCTCAGCCAGAGAAAAAGAAACATGTTAATAAAGATGCATTATTTGATGGCTTTCTGCCCAATTTGAAAGTTAGATGAAGAAGGATTTTTTTTCAATTTTTTAGTTGTCTGCTCCCCCTCCATACCTAGTGAACAAGGACATTTTTGCTAACTCCCTAAATTAGTTTCCAATTAGCTTTAGCAATCGGGTCTGCAAAGTCCAAGCAGCAGAGTGGGTTGTGAGAAAACTGAAACCCCAAGCAGACTGTCAGTGGGTAAAACAGAACCCTGCAGCATCTTCAGTAAAGTTGCTCCAGTATTGTAGAGCTCTCTCTGCTTCCTATGCCAATTACCATTCTTAGTAATTTATTCATGTCTTAAAATTCTGGGTCATCAGATCTGCCCTTTGCAATCATATTACAATCTCTTAAATTTACGCTCTGCATTCAACAGAGAATCTCTGATGAAGTTTTTCAGCTTGATTTTCCAACTATCCAGAAACTCCACACAGTGCTTCAGCAGATGGAATATGTGAAATTTTTGATTCTCAAATTTATAGATTGAAATGATGAATGCTGGTATTACATTTGGGCAAAACTTACTCACACAAGTAGTCTTTTCTAATGGAAATAGCTTCATTTAAGAGGGAGTGAGCAAAGAGTTTGCAGAATTGGATGAGAATTCCCTGAATCTATTCCTGGTACAGATCTAGCTTGCTTTTCACTGCCTGATGAAGAAAAACAAGTAAAAACAAATTAAGGAACACTTCTAGAATTTTAAGAGATCGAGGGATGCAGATTGATGGGCAGCAGTGACTCACTGCATTGCAGTTCTTTCTGTAAAACAACGAGAAGTCCCCAGGCCCTTGATTTCAGCAAAGTGATCCTGAGTTACCCAGTGGGGAGAAGTTGGAGCAAAACCACTCTGACTTAGCCACCTATCTAATGATGCTGCCAAAAATGGCTCTTAGTTACCTATGAAAAACACAATGTAGGACAATGAAAATGCAGTGATTTTACATGAAGAGTCTGGACCAGCTCTGCTGGCAGCTTGTTGATGAGGGTAAAGTTGTCAGGCCCCTTACTTCACTTTCCAGTCATCATTTTGTTGCTGGGGCAGTGAAAAATACTGGGCAGATTCGCCAGGTGAGGGAGTGAAATTACAAATTGTGCACTGTTTCCATAAAGTTTTCTTTCTTACATGCAAAACACAAGCAAAACTTTTGAAAAACCTTGGGCAACAACATGGAAGCATTTCCCCACCTCTGACAGCTCTACCAGGAGAAGATCCATTGGGCTTTATCAAGACTGTTTCCCCTTACGTTTTACTGCAGCAGCATTAGGCAACAGGCAGGGATCTTGTTACCCTTTACCAGATCTGAAGTATTTTACCTGTCAAAGTCCTGCATCAAATTCCTATGTCTATGCTAATTTTAAAAGCAGAGACAACCCCTTCCTTCAGAGTACCACCCTTCCCAATTGAAGAACTGTGAGAAGCCTGGTAGTACTGAATGCTACTCCTCTTGCACAGAAATTAACATTAAGAGGTCTTCCATAAACCATCAGAATCTGCTGATGTCCAGAATATTTCCTAAGGCTTTGAAAGTAAGTTTGAATCTCTACCTCTGCCCAAACACGTACATGGCTCCTGAGCTCAGGAGTAGCCTAACAGATTGAGAATTTCCAACAGAAATAAGAAGTTGTAGCAAAGAAAAGTAAAGATCCACCATTTGCCTCAGACTACTTGCCAGCATCAACAGACTGCATCTGTAGGGCCATGTATCTAAATTGGGGGAGCCTTCATAATAAGAACGTAACCTCTGGTGAAGCAAGATGTTCACGGAGGGCCAAGGCGTCCCAAGAGTGTGCCCATACATGGCCCATCGACCTGTATTGTCCTCCACAGCCTGGCTGGAGCTGTCTGCCCGCGAATGGAGACCCTCTTCTCACTGTCTGCCTGCAGGCACACAGATGCCTGCCTGGTGTCTGCATGTAGGAAAACATAACTTACTTGCTCTTCTGCAATTTGACCCAAGCACTCCAGCTTGAAGGAAATGAAATTTGTTATTTCCAGTCCCTCAGGCTTCCTGCCCCTCTTCTGCTGTAGGCAGCAGTCCCATTCCCATGTCAAAGGTGCTCCCTCTCTTTTTCCTCACTGATCTGCAGATTTTTGCTGTTACCAGCTGTTGCAGGCCAAGGCATCAGCCTCAGATGACAAGACAATTCAGTTTTCCCCCTAACTCTTCAGCAGCAGTAATCTTAGGGCACTCATGCCTTTGAAGGGATCCACAAACCAAAAATGATAGCTACGGAGAGAGCAGCATTGACCCATGCTTGTCCACACACCACAGCCCAATTCCTCTGCTGGGGGAGACGTAAAGGGATGATCAGCCTGTGAAACAGATACAACACTAGGGTGGAAAACTCTGAATTTGCACCAGAGGCAATTTACCAGCAGTTTCCAATTTAATTGTTGGCATGGCAGAGAGCAGGTCGTGAGCGGGCAACAACCCTGTGCACTGGGAACATGTGCAGCACGTGCCACACCACTGCTACCTTGTGTGGAGCAAGAGCTCCCCTCAAAAACACCCGTGTTCTGTCCTTTGCGCCATTGGGACTATGGTAGGAAAATGGGACAAAAATACATTCTCATGGTATTATTTGAGAAAAATGCAGATTTAAAGCAAAACGTCTTTCCAGAGACCTGCAGAAGCTGAGGCCTGGCGCTGCTGCTCTGTTACACATCAGTAATGTCAAGCAGAGCAAACAACCCCACTCGTACCAGTAGCGAAAAGTGCGAAATAAGGATCAATTCTTTTTCATGCATGCTCATGGCAGAAATTTAAACATGAATTTGCTCCTGTTTTCTATTACTAGCAAGATCCCAGGTGTAGGTGCCCCAGGCAATCTTGGGAGGTGAACCTCACACTCAGGCACTTGTGTGGCAAACGTTAAACCAGCATGGACAGGGGTTGATGCATTCTGTACAGGAAAGTCCTCAAGGACTTAAGCCAGCAGTGGAAAAGGCTTTTCCAAAATATATTCACTGTTGAGATTAAGTGGTATTGCTTGAGGTTCACATTTTAGTCAGAACTATAGTACCAACAATCAAAACAAGCCTTTATAAACTGAACAGACCTAGAAATACGCGGGCAAATTTTAGCTTTATTCTATAAAGTTTAATAAGGAAGAAGGAAAAAGGGAGCAAAGGCCTCAGCTCCCTTTGAAATTCTATGTGAATTAGGCACAGCATCATACTCTGAAATGTCTGCCTTCATTTTTTTTACACCTTCTTGGGATTATTTGGTTTTCAATATGTTTTTTAAAACAATAGCCTTGTTTACAAACCCTGCTGGCACCTAGGGGGGTTGCTCCTTTCTTCATATTAGGAATACAGCAAAACCTCCAAAACAACCCTGCCTATCTGAGAGAGAAAATCTCTTTCTGCTCAAGGTCTGTGCACTCAGGAGAGGTTGCTCCGGAGCACGGGAGGCAGCAGAGCCCACTTGTGCAAAGGGCCAATCCCAGGCTCCAACACCAGCCGACTTCTGCAGTCCCTGGCAACTTAAGGCAACCCGCTGCTTCCAGCAGCGCTGTGGGCTGGTGGAACTTGTCAATAGCCATTCTAGGACTCACAAAAATTCAATCATATAATATATAATAAAAATATATCCTATATATGATGGCCCGAAACCGCAAAAATGTCTGGGAACACTTTTTAGGGACAAAAGGGGGTTTTAGGGACAAAGGATTACTATTCACTATTTGTTTATATAAAATCCAAGCTCACACAGTTCCTACTCATCTATATACAATGGAATGTAATTGCAGGGAGCAACTGTCTTATTTTTTTCATGAGGCATGTTTGTGTGTGGGTGGATAATGGGAATAGGAATGGGCTGGTTGAGCTTGGTAAGAGAATACTTTGCAGGTATGGCAAAAAACCTAAAGCACAGCTATTACCAAGGTCAGTCTGCTGTTCCTCAGGACAAAGTCTTTATAAGGCACTCAGAGAATTAAGAAACAACCGACAGCGTCTGGCACCTGTGTGAACACAGAATGGAGTGACTATGTCAGGAAGGGAATTTGCTCAGCGTCTAACAAAGAAGGGAGTGATTTGGGCTGAGGACATCCATGTGCTACTGCAGTCTTTACCAGGAGCTCAGGAAAAAGAAGAGAGTTTATG
>NW_010179117.1:0-10932 GCF_000695765.1 Mesitornis unicolor
GACACTGTTTCCTGATGAATGCAATAGAAGCCCAGATGGCAAAAGTTGGAGACTCCCACTAGAAGCATTTACTGGGGGTTTATTTGAAGTTCTGACTGAAATTATTTTAGAATTTTTGGAAAAAAATAGAAGGAGATAGAAGGAGATATATATTATTACAAACTCTTTTTTTTTATATATCCAAGCTATGAAGATATAATACCAGGGAGCTAGCTGTTTGGATTACTGGTTAAAAATTTACTGTAATTATTATGCCAAGAAATATCTTTAGTAGTAGTAAGATACCTTAATATCTTCCAAACTATGCCTCCTAGAAATTTAAAAATACTGAGAAGCAAATACCTAGAAACAGTTCAATTGATAGGTTGTAAAATGTTATAAAAATCTAGAAACTTGCAAATGTTTAACATGTCATAGTAGTGTGAGCTCATGAGGTCATCAGAAAGTATCCACTGGGATTTTGTACCACTATATATGTCAAAGAGAAGGAACAAAAATCCCCAAACCCAGTCAGTGAGATCAGGAGGGAAAAGTAAATTCAAAGGCTCAGTGATATTGCAGCCTTGCAGAAAGAAACTAAACCTGGGTGAACCACATGTAATTAAGCATTAAGCACAAGATGGGTAAAATACTGGCTAATTAGCAGCTAAGCTAATAAAACAGCAAGTCTATGAAAGATGAAATAATGTGCTGAAAGTTTAATTAATGCATTAGAGTTGTAGACATAAACAATTACAAACTAAGACCAAAGTCACTGAGAGAACCATGTTTGACTTTCCTTTATCAGTTGCCACGTACAGAGCTAAAAAACCAAGCACTGTACAGCTCCTACTGACAGAGGGTGATGTGATCCATGCATGCTGGTGCAAAGCCAAATCATAACCAAATTAGGCAGAAATCCAAAGCCAGAGCAGTGTTGTAACCTGTTGTAGGTGTCATGCTTGCCCCACTTGAAAAGCAAGAGTATCCAGTGAAGGAGCTGCAAACTAAGCCAAAAGCAAGAATATAAAGTAAAAGTGGATGTCTCAAGAGGCAACAGCTAAGATCAGAAAGTATTAGGAAGTACTACATAAAAAGAAAATAATTAGAAAGTGAAACAATCTAATACATCAGTTTAATACAGTGTGGGAGCCATGGCAGCACAGTGCATCAAGATCAGTAAAAATGCATTACACAAAAACTAAAACACTAAAAAAATGCACAGCCTTGTTAAAAACAGGTATCTGAGGGAGGACATAAAAAGAATTCTTGTGAGAAAGCAACATAAGTTTGTATTATAAAAAGCTGCATAAATCAAAATTTTCAGCAGGTATAAAACAGCCCCTGTTCAGGGTTTTTCATTCACATAGACCAGATGAGATTTACTTAGATCAAACTAGGATAAGGTGGGTTTTTTCCGTTTCTTTTTTACCTTCTATCTCAACTCTACCACATGGTACATTTTTCTGTAAAATTTGTCCTGTATAGGTTGAACCTAAGGCACTGGTGTTTAAAGCAAATAATAGAGAGGTAGTTTTACAGACAGGAAATTTCACAACAGGACAATTCTTGCAATCAAAACATTCTTGTTATTTAAATTCTTATAATTATAAGGATCTCAGCAAACTGTTGAGCTCATATTGCCCTAATAGGAAGAGTTGACAATGAAAAAAATTAGAATTCTTGTTGATGCTAAGCACCTGTGTATGTCGCAAAGTCCTGTGAGATCCTTATCCCCAGCTGTCCAGATTAGGGACCGACTGCGAGTATACCATGGTCCTTTCTGGCATACTCATATAGATTTCCTTTCTATGGAAACAGGTTCACTGCACATCATCGTCTGTGGTGGGAAGTCAGGATGTATATGTAATCAGCTCGCCAGCAACACTCCTAGGCCAAACACTTTAGACAGAGACAAAGTTATCCCAGATTTGCACTAATGTAACAGAAATCAGATTTTTTAATTTGCTTAGTACCTTTCTCCATGATTAACACAAACCCTAAATCTAGTACCTGCAAGAGAAGAGAATATAGTCACCCTATGGCTAGTCCTACACAACTATCTGCTCAGCCTATCAAGCCTCATTCTACCAAAGGCTGACAGTCATTCAGCTCTGCCTTTGCACAGTACCTAAAAGAGTGGATCCCTTCTCTTAGTAAGAATAGCTGTAAGAGAAAGTGTGTTACATTTATATACATGCAGCCCTCCATGCAGTTGAAAGGGAAATGTGCATCTTTCCCTTATATCTCCTGCCCAGCAAGCCCTTTTCCCTGTGCCAAGTGTCAACATCTTATTGCTGCGTGACTTTCAGTTGTTTGTATTGTTACTGTACTGGCATGAGTCCAGTAATCTGCTGACCTGACAAATAAAAGTTGCAGCAGAATTTGACCCTGAACAGTGGTTCTCAGTACTTTCCAAATGTGGCTATTGACATTTATCTCTCCAATCATTCGACTCCCTCAATAGTAAAACACTTTGGAAGTTTCTCTACTTTTTTCCTAAGGCATAACTTCCCTGTTTGTCTGAATTCTTTCTGCATGATTAAAAGCCATGAGTATTACTTATTTACCTGGCTTTATTCACAGAGAACAATAGATTCAGTATTATCCACTTCCGGCTGAGGGTAAGGGAAACACATCTCAAGTATGTGCAACTCCCCCGCTCCAGTGAAGTCAACAGAAGAAAGAGAATTTATTCTGTCCAAAGTTTTGCTGATGTGCAAATCTGAACCCAGCAGCAAAATGCATCATAAAAACAACAACTATGAGAGCAAGCACTCTTTTCAATGTCATTAAAAGTGCTGAAAATGTATTACCTGTTAAATTATAACCTTTCCTGCTTCCATTTTTTTTCCCTCTGCTAGAACAGCCTATAGTCAAAGAGTACTGGTGTCAGAGAATTATAATGTGGTACAGTTCAAGCCTCAAATTAGTGACTCTCAGATAACTGACACAGAGACTTGGACTCAACACAATCTTTTCTACAGAGATAATAACACTCATTTATTAAGATGACCACTACAATCAGAGGCAGATAGAGGACAAAGGTGCAGACCAGTTGCAGTTGTCTGTTCAGGCCTTCTAAACTTTCATCGTTAACTGATAAAACAGAAATTTAAAATCAAGCAACTACCAACCAGGGAAGTACAGGTAGTGGGTTTTTTTCCTCCCAAAAAATACATCTGTAACTGTTCTCAAGTATGCTGTTTCATTAATTTCATCTGCATACTAGTTTCAAAAGTATGGCCTGTATTTAATCTTGCTATGTGCAGTGCTCTGTAAATTAACTGTTACAGTAATTTACATCTAAGTTCATCTATACCAATGAGTTGCTAAGGCATTGCTGTAGCATTATTGCACTAGTATTATTTATTTATTATGTCTTGGCTACTAATTCTGCACCTCAAAATACACCTACTTTGCTATAGCAGTTAGCATAGATCAATTGTATGACATATGGTATATTACTTATCTGTATACAGATCTGTATTACATAAACCGGCAAGACAGCACTACAAAGCCTACATTTGCTAAGTCTCATGCCAATTTTTTTTGTTAGTTCTAGTGGTATACTTAGATTTTCTTATCTCTGTCACTGGAAAAAAAAGCTCCAAAATTATCAAGTATGCAAACATGTAGTCTTTCTATACCTAAATTTCCCACAGCAAGACTGAGAGACTGAGGCAGAATCTGACTTTAAACACAAAGAAACAACTCCATTTTCTGTTCCAGTCTAAGGATACAAAAAAATAAATAGACTATCATTAAAAAGTGAAAGAATGCTTTTAAAGATTTTCATTCAATGCTGCCACATTCATACTTAGCCTCGAAGATCTGGGTCTTTTTACACAGTTTGATACAAAGAAAAGGAGACCAGCTTGTCCTGAGTGTGTCATCCGGGCTGCAATCAGTGTCTTTTCATTGGCTTCAATGGCAGGGAATAAGACCTCAGACCATATTAGTATGAACCAAGAGTAACCCCACCGAAGTCAGTGGAAGAGTTTGGGGAGCCTCTGGAAACAAGGCAACATTTGGCACTCTCAGATCAAAACAGAAAATGACAATCTTCTCACCAAGTGCTGATAGACCACAACTGCTTTCATTTACAGTGACACAAGTGAGGTATGAATGCGGTGAAGTTGTTGGCAGGTTTGGCTCTGAGAGCACTGTGCAGAGGTTTCTTCTCAGCTGCCATCATCCACTTTGCAGAGGCTTTCTTGAACTGTGCCTGTTAGTTGAAAAGTCTTACAAAGTACTTGCATTTACACTATGGCCAGTGCCGTGTTTATCAGCATGAAAAACCTGAAGATTTATTCATTGTTATCTCAGAAAAAGTTCCTTAATTCTTATGAAATAAAAGGATATGTTGTACGCAGTAAAAGCTTTCAGAATTACAAAGAAAACTCAATCCTGGAAAACTGTTAAAGACCTAAATATAAAGGAAATACACAGATATGTGTTATAATAAAAAAACATTTATTCTTTGGTTTTCCTGAGAAATTACAATTAATGCAAATTAAAATTTGTGGCATGTAATACTTCAATGTATTAAAAAAATGGAACATTTTACTGTTTACATTACATCCACACAGAAACAATGGTAAAAAATTAAATCACTGATGTAAGACTGTACAGCCAAGTACTGCGACAAAAGGCAATTTGAGCATTTCCCTAACTTATTCACACACTTTATGAAACAGTGTTTAGTGATGTGATCACAGACTGTCTTCTAAAAGATCACACAAGCAGCACAGGAATGTTGGTGTTTTTTCAGAGGGCTGGTGCTTCTTTGACCAATTTTTCTGTTCTTCTCTACTGTTCTCCTCTGCTGGTGTTCATCTTTGGGTAGGTGGGTATTGACCTGTTCTTAACTGCACTGAATGGAGGATTATTGTTTTTCCACACAAATTGTTGTGCTGTTCTCACTGTATTTTAGACCTGGTTTTGAAGTACAGTAATAAAAAAAAAATAAAGCTCTTTTCTTCTGTAGGTGTGTCACACATCCTATCCAGTCACCATGCAAGAGTTATATGAACTCAAAGTGTGCTCAGACCAAAGGGAGTCTTCATACCTTCCACTGTCCTGAACTCAGATCAGCATGCAAGAAATCAAACTCTTCTTAAATTCTTGAAACTGGCAAAACCAAGATAATTTTTCACAGTTAGTAAATGCATCTGTCTACTATTACAACAAATATTCCAAATAATTAAATTGATTGAAAGCACTCGAACTTCTCAATAAACAAGTTCAGAGATTTTTTTGTCTGATGCAAAGAAGAAACAACACTATTTTTTACTTAACTTCATTCTTGGAAATGGCCAAACCATTAAAAAAATAATTTCCCAAGTCAAACATTGAGCATGACAAATATGTGCCCAAACACTTTAAATTTAGCAAAGTTATACACTGCTATAAACATGGCCTTGCAGCATAAATGCATTTATTTTGATAAATATGTTTACACTGCAGGATATAAAAGGGCAAGATATGAATTGAATTTGGGATTATCTACAAGCTGGTAAACAGCATTGAAAAGAAATAATTTTTTATGTATGTTTATTGTATAATACCTAATCTCTTCTTATAATTTTACTCAGGGGAAATAGCCTATTTTATATCCATGACATGTATAGATAGACCTGTGTGGTTTTAGGACTGAATTCACTTTTGTACGGAAGGGTACCCAACCTCATGCAGTCCCCTTCCCATGTTCTGCAGCCCCCTCTCACCTCTGTTAGTCTGTGACCGGGAAAAGAAGGGGACACAAACTGCAGTATTTCTCCTCAGAGTGGTGATGCTTACATCTGCTGTGATAGGTAGACAGTGTCTGGTTCTTTCTAAAGAGAATGTCTACTGATGGGCTGCAATGAAGCAGCATGAGAGAGGAGCTGCTCAAAGAAAAGGAAGGGGTGTGTAAGAAGAGAGCAGGGACTAGTAGTTGGGCTAACCATATTTTTTTCCCTGATAACATTCTTTTTCTGAAATTAATACATCAAGATCTCCATTCAGGACAAATCTCATAATGTATATTAAAAATTCAACACGTCATACTAATTTTGGAACATACGTAGTTGTAGATAAATGTAATTTCTTCACATTCCTTGAAGAGATATTGGTTTTCCATTATTTTGCTGTTTTATAATTCTGTATGGATTTTTCTCACTCATACATTAGTAGGTTTAGAACTCGTAAAAAATTGCTTACAGTCAAAAAGAAGTCAAACTCTTGTAAGAGCTAAATGGCACCATCCTGCCCTTTTGAGGTTGAAGCAAGACAGCATGTGATTTTTTTCCTTACCTTCTTTCAACACATAAGCCAGGAGCAGACAGTCAGTTGAAACAGTGATGATTACAAATGGCAACTTGTAGCATGTGTTACCACAGACCACTCTATACAGTAATTCCGTTAACAATGCATTTTGCTAACAACCATATGCATTCAGGGAAAATTGTTTTTTCTGGAGGAAATCAACTGCAGACACATTATATTACAGTATGCCTTTCCCAGGATCCATATCGGACAAGCAGACTAAATGCAATGTAAGTTTAAAAGGTATTTGGCAGACATTGGGTGAAAACCTGGCCCCTTTAAAGTTAGTGACTAAACATGCATAGATGTTAGAGAGAGTGAGGTTTTTATAGTTACTCTTATAAATGTTGGACTGTCAAATACTTTAGATTCAATTCAGCCTGTTCACTATCTGACAAAGAGAAATCTTGTCTCTCAATGTTTTCCTCTCTCAGTTATTTTAATCAAATAAATTACATCACAGGCTCGCAGTCAGGAAGGGATGTGGCAGGTTCCTGAAGGTGTCAGATGTGAACCTTGCTGAGCCTGATGATTTCCTGAGGTAACTGTGAATTTTAAATTCATCTCTTGAAGGACACAATTCCCCTGGATGGCACTTCAAACCTAATAACCGTTTTTCAGAAGTAAGGGATTAGGTGGAATTACCTAGTTCAAAATATGCCTGGACAAAAGCTTCAGACATGTCTGGACGAATGCATGGCACAAACACAGAGTGAAATTTAAGAGACTGTAATTGGGTAAGACCAACATTCCCATAGAGAAAACTAAAGAATGAGGAAATGAGAAGTAATAGGCAAACTCTCCCTGTGCCTTAATGGCAGCTTTATTCCAAGAGTGACAGCACAGCAAGGACCCTCCCCGGCCTTCAGCAGCTATGGCAGTGCAGCACGAATTACTACAACCCACTCTGACGCCTTAATGACAACTTCAGGCAAATTACCATCCAGCCAAAACAGCCTCGGTTCACAGGTTAAGTGTGCTGGTGTCATTAAGCTAAGTATAAGGACTAAACAAGATCAAATGTCATAAATAACAAAGACTGGTCAGGGAACACCATTTGAAAACCAGAAAATGAAAATACAGTGAAAAAAGCAAAGAGGGGAATTAATTATGTTGTGAAAGCTGAGGGCATAGCTCAGAAAGAAAGATATGCATTTACAGCTTGAAGAATTTTAACAGTATTTTTGCTAATTAGGGAAGCATTTTAAAAGCTTTAAGTCAGATTATTCAGGCTCACTGATGTAAATCCTTTTGGAGCATTTTGATCCTCCATTTTTCGTTATTGTTGTGTTATACACATATTTGAAAGCTATTCAACTAAGCAATTAAAGGTCCTTTTCCTAGCATGGTGGGTACCTCTCAACCCTGCAGAAGCAATGCCAAAGGCAAAAAGGACCAGAATCTTCAAAAGCACTACTTTTTCACTTCCAGTTGCTATTTTTGGCAAATATTTTCCTAAATTTACCAGACTATGTGGTATCAGCTCAAATGAAGTCTTCACAAAAGATGGAGTCACAGTTGCCCTGTCATGTCTCAGCCTGTGAAATAAATTAAAATCACTTTCAGCAAGTGACAGAAGAAAACTTCTCTATTATTCCAATGTGCAGAAGAATATTTATCTGTATACTTAAGACTGCAGCCTCATTTCAGTGGGATGTCCATTCGTGCAAACAGAATTCCAGGAAGTGACAAATCCAGTTTTGGATAACCATGTTGGCTGCAAATATTTATATACAAAAAAATACCGCAATGAAATATTACTAATATAAAGCTCTCAGCAATCACAATTTGATAAATAATAGCAGAAAATTCACCTCTCTCATTCTAAGCCCCTCAGCCTGCAGAGCAGGGAGTGTTTGAACTGTGTAGATAACAGGAATGACCATGGAGTCCCAAAAGCCTCTTTCGCTGATTCCCTCTGTCTCACTCACTTTCTCTGGCTGCACACTGTGTTGTGAAGCTGTGAGAAGAAAAATCCTGACTTCTTGTAACTCCACATTTTTCTACTGCTCAGACACTTCTCTCAGAATGTCATTTGTCTGGGAAAATGGTACGTTTCAATATCATTAACTGAGACAGAACATAGAATATCCTGGGAACTGTCATTTATATTTTCCAATTCACAAGCAGTTTTCCTTGCAAATATTTTAAACAGCTTCTAAAAGAGTGTTATGGAAACACCATGAATCCAATTCCCCATCATGCAACACTTCACAGTCACCTGGGAAAATGTGGTCCTCTTGACGCTGGCTGTTACCTCTTCTCCCATAAAATGGGGACATTAAAAAGAAATATAAAGACAGAAAGGTCAGAACAGGAGATTCTGTTATGCTGACCTGGGTGTACTCAGACCAGGGAAATTAGGGCGTGAGTGGTAGTCTTACCAAATCTGAATGACAGCACTTCACATCCCTTTGTAAAAGTGTTAATGACTGTACAAGGTTGCAAGAGGAGAGGATAATCAGGTCTAAAATTGGAAATTCTCTTTCTCGTATTAATTTTTTTCCCCAGTTCCCAGAGGAAGGCCACTCTCATTTCCCTGAAATGCAAAAAATGCATTTCTTATTTTTAACCTACCCATTGTCATCTAGGTCATTATATAGTGATGATTATTCAAAAATTTCCTCTTACTTTAGTAACTTGAAATGAATTTAGCTCACCATGCTGCACACGAACTCAGAGTAGCACACCCAGTGACAGGACATTTTCAAACAACCTTCAGTTGCATGATTCATTTCCCTACGGCTGTTTTACATGAGTACAAATATACTCAGAACTTCTGTGCCAACAAGGATTGGCCTCTTGACTTACTTGTTTGGTGAGGGTATCTTCCCTTAGGCATCTACCTTATTATATCCAATTAACAGTTGCCATATTACCATCAGAGTTCACTGCTTAACTGTGCTTTGCTCTCTCTTTTTTCTCTACACAGATATTACTGGCCTATTCTGGCACAGCATCACAAATTTGGTCCACATATAAAGATTATATGTACAGACTTGGTAAATCTAAAGCAGCCAAGAGAAATACTTAACAAGCTTTGCCATGCAAACACCAGAGACAACCATACAACATCCACATGCCTCTGGTTTCCACAGTGCTTGTGTCCAAAACCAGTTTAGTTCTGAAATCAAATATTTAAATGGCTGTAATAGTCCTTCTGGTAATAGAAACACCAACATAGGACAATTCAAGAAAGGACAAAGTGAGCCAGTACTCCCCATATGCTGTGCAAGTTGACAAGTGTATACACAAGACTGTGGTGTTCCTGTTCCTGTCGTCAAGAACAAGAGAGCAGTCCCAGCTTAGGGAGTTCTTGCTTAAATTAGTGGCTTAGCACTTAGCCTGCTCTTTGCTAACATCTCCTGAGACTGAAAGAGTTACACTGCTGTTGGACATGATCTAGTTGAGAAATGAGCAGCTCAGAGCAGTGCTTCATATGTGCATTGACAGACCTGTGAGGTGACTTTACAGGTCAGTTGTTTTCCTCTGAACAGGTGGATACAAGTAAGAACAAGATGATATGATCACAGTGCATCTGCTATGTGTCACTGATTAACACTGACCATAACTTGCCAGAAATTATTAGCACTGTAGAACAAGCCATTTTATCTCAACATAGTCCAAGGATAAAGAAATCATACTTATCTAACGGTACCTAACTCAGGTCTAAATGAGTTAGTTTAAGCTGCAGAACAAAGGTAGCCATATTAGCACAGTGTGACACTTGCTTCTCGACAAAGCTAATTAATCTGTGCAGAGTGTGGCAGTAATGTGGCTGTATTGTTTCTGGCAGCAGCCCAGCATGGGCCTTCCCACAGCTCTGTTGTTCTTTCCTTCAGAGACTTCAGCTCACATTAGCAGTCACTTCCCAAGTACGTCAAGACCTAGTTAGATTAAAGTGAAAGCAAACTCTACTGTCAATTGGAAAATACAACTGATTTTTTTAAAAAAACTTGAAATACAGATATGTATGTACAATGTTACACTTGCCATGTAACAGTCCCTCTGACAAAACTCATCTTCAGAATCACAGGCCAAGTATTACAGCACAAAATGATGTGTGAAGAGTAGAGGTTAGCAGAAAAAGTATTAGACTGGAGACTGTTTAGTGTCATTCATCGCAGGGAAAGAAGACTCTGTAATTTATACCTTCTCCTGAAAACTGAGATACCCATCTGACATCAGTGGTGGCATTTCAGTGGATTTCCATGGAACTACCTCATTTTATACCAGTCAAATCTTCTTTACATAGGAAAAAAAATACATTTTATCAGTAAAAATCTGATCTGTTTCAGAAGCAGCTGATTGATAAGTTCAGCAAGTGTTGATTCTGTCAGTTCATTTTCTAGATAAGATAATGGTCTTCAAGTAAGAGGATTTTGTTTCTATTATCATTTTTCTGTTATGCCTCTTATTGTCTCTAAATTTCTATTACTACTTCTAAAAGACTGTTGTGAATTCTGTGTTGATCAGAAGAATTAACTTTGACTGGATTCCTGCAAGAGGTGCCTGTTCTCCAGGCTAATTATTAATCTTCAGTTGATTAATGAATTACCCTAGAATAAAACCACAAAGCCCATTCATGACTTCACATCAGGGTATATACACAATTAATTGCACACACACACACATATATATATA
>NW_010179118.1:0-14340 GCF_000695765.1 Mesitornis unicolor
TGAGGTCCCTTCCAATCCCTAGCGTTCTGTGTGATTCTGTGATTGTGGGTAATGCTACTGAAACATGATTATCTAGGAAGCCAAGGACCATGCTGGGCAGTGAAGGGATGTTTTGTACTCTGAGTATATTCTTACACTCCACCTCACTCCTCCGCTTTGTGATTCTTGTTATGTGGGCTCATTTACATAAAAGTCTGCGGAAAACTCTTTGGGATATGAAAGGTATCTTCCCGCGTGCTCCCTCATTTAAAATACTTAGTTAAAAGAAATAAGTTATGCATACAGAAAAAAGGCCAGAGTGAAACAGTGAAGCTATCCCTATTCAAATTCCAGGCGGGTTCTCTTTCAGATCTAGATCTACACTCCATGATTCACAGCGTGATCTGTGGGGCAGCTCCTCACAGCCAGCAATCTAAGCAGCAGTGTAATGGTGAAGAGAGAAACTTCCTTGGAAAACCAGTGAAGCAGTCCTGCTGCTGCCACCTTCCCACCCTGTTATAGAAAGGAGTAGGTAGTGTAGATGTGGCTTTCCCATTGCTATAGTAATTGAAGTCATGCTATCCATCATCCTCAGGACCATCATGATATTTCAAGTTTAGTATTTTGGCTTAAGAATACCAAGTGTTTGTTTTTGGAAAAGTCAGCATAGTTTTCAATGAGTGTCAGAAATTCTTGCTCTCTAAAATCACTCCCAATACTAAAACCAATTACTACCTCTTGAAAGCTAAATCCTTCCCAGGATCATGTGGTCTTCTGTGAGTTAAAGGTTTTGACAGAACCACGTAGCGGTCAGGGTGGTGCTAAAAGTGCAGCCTGAATTTAGGCTGTGATTTTCATTTATGTCCCTGGACCATGAGGACATTTTTTTTCCTTAAACATCAAGAGAAAAAAAAAAAAGTTTGTTGCCGTGATTTTACTGTTAGCTTGAGGAGATGTTGCATTGCAGACCTTGTGAGGCCCTGCACCACAGCATGCGTTGGGAGTTTTTAGGGACTGCAATTGGACTGCTTCCTGAACATTGTAAGCAAAAGTCTATTTGGTAGAAAAATATTCAGCGTTGTTGTGATTTCAGTTGTTTAGCAGCGTATTAAACTGTAGGGTAATTGTCACCTATTTCCTAATGCACACAGATATCCTTATTAGTAGTAGTATTTTTGGAAGCATTTGTTAAATTTAATGGCAACCGGCAGTCTCAGACAATGCCAAGGAAGAATTTATGATAGAAATGTAACTGTAGCTCCATCCTTAGATCATGCCTGTTTCAAATCTGGAATTATAGTGATTTTGTCCAAGTTATTTAATGTAATGATTTAAATAACTTTTATATGTATTTTAATAATTAACCATTTTTATATTATGTGATCAGTTTGCAATTTTCATGAAGAAAACAATCAGACCTGATTTTGGAACAGTAATTGACATCAGTTTGCTTTCTAGTAGTCCATTAATGATGTTTGGTGTTTAAAACTCAGAGTGTTTTGATTGCATACACTTGATGTTAGGCATATTTTAGTGCCCATTCACAGGTGTTACCAAAATGGTCCTGATATGCTCTCTTAACCTCCTGTCTCCTGGATTATCTATATAGGACTTAAACAAATGGACTAAGCAGTTAGTTTGGAACATTTCACTCCCAGAAAAGTAAGACTTATAGAAGCTTTTTTTTTCATAGAATTTGGATACTTCGTGTGTTTTGCCTTGTAATTTCTGACTTGTATCAGGATTAGCTCAGATACCTTTCATTTCTGATTGAAGAAATGCATAAGCTTGTTACTGAAAAGTTGTGGGTGGTTTGTAAAGTTCTTCTTTTAAACAAATCTGTAAGATGATCAATCAGCCACTGTATACTGCCAAAAGTCTCACAATTCAGCATTCAAACAACACTTTATTCATACAGAGCCCTTCTGTGCTCTATAGGTGACAGTGCCTGAGGAGGTACAGTAAGGGAAACAGAAGGCTCCCTTCCTCATCTCTAACGTGTTTGGCTGCAGACACTGCTAGGTAAGATGTCTTAAAATGGTGTGAGACACAGTGTGGCAGTTGTGTGTTTTTATGTAAGACTGTTTATTTTTAAAGCCTAAAGGAAAGAAGGTAAAGGTTTCCTGTATTCCATAAATACATTGAGGTCACTGGATAGTATAACCTTGTGGTTGTCCAAGAGGAAATTCCACGTAACTTTATGTGATTATTAGGCTCTGTCTCCCAGCTTGTTTTCATCATCTCCTGAAAGGCTGTTAGGAGAAAACTGAAAGGTTAAAGAGAAGTTAGGGCTTGGTCCTGGAATGTGCTGAATGCTTCACGTGTCCCCTCTTCCTCCGGAGAAGTTAATGGAAAGTAAAGTTTAGCTTTTCACAGCAGGTGCTTTGCACCTTCAAGGGTCAGCAGTGTTCACACGTTTCACTCCACACCTTGTGGACTTCCTGAAATAGTGAAAAGAAGTGAAAAAGTATAGCCTAATAATTATTGGAGATACACTAAGAAATAGATGAAACCCCTCCATTGAATGCTCAGGTGCTGAGGAAAATGGTTTGGGGGATTCAGCATCAAGCACTCTAGAACAAATATATAGGCCAGTATCCCAGCAGACCACAACAGGACAAGGGCCTACAAACAGGACAGCATTTTAGATAGAGATATCAGTGAATATCCTTATCAGTAGGAACAAATAAAGGTCTGGTGGTTAGTTTTTGTAAACGAGTCTTGACCCCAATACACTGCCTGGAAGCCAATCTGAGAAAAGTAATTCTGTGTTCATAAACTGTCCCTCCAGGTTTATTTGGGATAGACACAATATTCTTGACACCTCTTTTTGCCAGTGTTTGAGGCTGCAGTTTTTAGCTTGGTGGTTTTATTTTGGAGCAAGTGTCAGGATGCTACCTGTAGATTATGCTTAGACATTGGGGGAAATTTTCATCCCAGTGGAGTCAGGGGAAATTCTGCCATCAGAATGTAGTTGATCCAGATTTTATTCTAAGGGTTCTGAACATCTTTGCATTGACTCAGATTCTTTTTGCAAGAAAGAAATAAAAACATCAAGTTTATGTAGTGCATTTAGCCTATTTCCAGCACTGATATAAAATGACTTGAATGAATATTCCACAAAATGTATTTTATAGATACTCTGCATTCAGGTATTTGACACTCTATCTGTTCCACACATCAGATATCTCAATGTGTATCTATACCACTTTTTGTTAGTCTTTAGCATTATGCTTTTATCAAAATAGCCAATAAATTGTCACATATGAGAGGAATTACAGGCAGTGTTTTCCTTCCAATGAAATATAGAGATTATAGAGTTGTGTACATATGACAAATTGGAATTTCCCCAACTCTTCACTGCCAAAATCCTACTGGTGTTGCTTACATTCCTGTTAATGCCATCCTTCAATTCATTTTAATCTAGAATATTTCAATAATGTTGGTTTGACAGCAAGATGATTTTCATTGAATGTTAAAGAATGAAGGGTTTCTATCTTCCTTTGTCCCTTCAGAACACCTGACTGACAGTGAAGGTGGATGTTCTCTCCTCTCTGATGGAAGACTCAAATAAGTTCACTGCTGTTTCTAATAAATACAGTAGTTTCAGACAGCAAGATGTGAACACCAAGAGGGCACCATCACTCTGGGTGAAGATAAAAAAAAAGCTTTAGGGCGGTAATTTAAAATTTAATGAGGGGAGGTAGCGACACATCTCTTTTTTTCTGTATGAAGGGCGGTAGTCCATTCATTGCTTTTAAAGATCTTAGATTCTGCATATATTAGGGGGAAACGGCAAAATGTTTGGTAGTAAACTTTTGTTTAGTCCATAAACTTTGTATCACTACTGTGTTTCAAGGGAGGCAAAAATGGAGAGCAATTGCTCAAACTTTTCAAAGTCCAGAAAACACAGGACAGTTCAATTGAACTCACTAGGGTGAGAATAACTTTTCATTTTACAAGTGAATGACAGGGCATATTCAAAATACTAGTCTATCACAGAACCTAAAAAAAAAACCCTAAAAAATTAATTATATGAGCTAAATTTTATACCAGATGTTTTAAAAACCAGGGACATTAATTCAGGGAGGATATGGATTTCTCTGAGGAATTTGGCTCCTATATGTTGTTTAGACATGGAAAATATCTTTCTTGTCTGTTACATTTTACATTATCCAAAAAACCCCTAATAGTTTACACAAAACAAACAAAAAGTAAGGCTGTGACAGGGGAGACCAACTTTTTCTTTGCTTGGAAGGCAAAAATAGTCTTTACTGAAAATACATTTAAATTACATACTAAAAGACCTTGTAGCTGTGATTTCACTTCAAAACTTATCTGTACAGAGCACATTATACTTAGAGAAGTGACTCGAAATAAATATACCATGGTTACCATTAAATGTTCCCATTTACCAAGAGTTACCACACGAAACATCTGAGATCACAACTGTTTCCCCTGCAATTAGAACAGGATATATATTTGTGGTAATTTTGTGGTAACCAATGAGAATGTTCTTTGTGTGTGATTTCCACAGCACTTGGACACACAGATTGGAAGAAACAAAACAAAACAAAAGAGGAACCATGCTTAAGATTTGATTGGAATAAAAGATGTTATCACAAAAATCTAATCTTTACATATAGCAGTTCACTAAGAAAAATACAGGAATGAAGAAACTTTTTACCTTTGGCTATTGAGCTTAACTTTTACTTCGCATAAATAGAAGTGAATCTATCCAAGCAATACAAAATGAGAAGGTAAATTATGAAAGACACAAGTGGAGAAGTCACACACCCTGTAACACTGAGAGATACTACCAGGAGTCATATGCACAGTGATAAAAAATCCTCCATCAGTAAACGTGTGTCATGTAGTCCAGTAAAGAAATACTCAGCATCTGCAAAGTGTGTCCACCACTACTTCGCCATCAGAGAAGTGGCTCTGCCCCATTGCATTTAACCACAATTTTCATGTGCTGTCAGCAAAGATTTGTGTTCTTAGTGGCTGCATTTATCACAGGAAACTGCTCTTCTCTCTACATGAATTTATTTGACTCAAAATATTGCTTTAGGCAATGAGCTGCCCTTTCCAGGTTACACTCTCATAAGGAAATGAAAAACAGCTCATGTTGTAATGCGAACAGGCTTCTGATGTTTTCATCTTCTGATATCCCAGAAATACCAGGAAATCAGCCTCTTCAGAAGTAGGTACAGAGGAAAAAACAGGGGAAAATGTTTAGTCCAATAAAGAGTAAAGCTTCATTCAGTCTCAACCAATTCAACAGTTCTTCAGTCTTTCTTCTTGTCTCCCATGATTCCCCAATGATTTCAGGTGATTCTAAGATTTATTTCCCATCAGTACAAGCTTTGCAGATGTGCAGCATCAAATTCTGAGTCCAAGTCATACCAACTACAAGAAATTCTTTTCATTTGTGATTTTGCTCTGAACTGCCCCTAAATATTAGATTAAAAGGTAAAAAAGAACAAAGCCACATGATTACATGACAAGCAAACCATATTGTATATAAAGGACACAAAACATCTTTTGGGCTAAATGTATTGAACTTTCACAAAATGAAAAAAATTATGTATGGCTACCGGACTCCACTCTGAATCTAAAGGACTTAATCACCACAGAATTCAGTATTATAGTTCTGAATTTGGTTTTTTTTTTTTAATATAGAAATTTCCTTCCATTGCAGAAAACCCAGCCATTTGTGTAAATGACTCCACAGATCATTTGTACTCAGGTGTATACTGTGCTAACATGGCTCCTGTTAAGGCAGTGACACAATTACATATATAAAGTGACCACATGTTCTGAAGAGCCCGCACGTTTCTGCTGAGGCATAACAAGGCGGGGAGCTTGGGCTGTACTGCATACGTATGGACTTCCAGCACTGCACTTCGGTTAGGAATGCTGTCCTGTCCTGAATCATTCCATCAGACATTTTAAAGTTCTCACTAAAGGATTTTAAAAATACGTGTGACTCCATATGGCTGGAATAACTTTGGAAGAAGTCTAACAATTTTAGTAGCTGAAGTTCTGCAGTGCTGGCTCTTTCTAAAGTTCAGTCAATTTTGGTAGGTGTGTAAGAACAGATGAACAAACTGCATAGAGGAAGGACTAATGCTCAACAATTATTATCTCCCAGTGATTTCTTTTTGTCATATGCTGGAAATGTGCACCAGAGTCTCTTACTCTAGAGGGCTGCATAATATTAAATAAACATAAATGAAAATAGCCTGGAAGCCACATGGGTTAAGTTTCATGATTCATGTTATTTGGCAGATCTCCACTGGATGTAAGACCTCCAGACAGCTTTTGTTCAAACCAATAACAGAACTGTAACTGCTGTAAAATATCAGATTTATTCTCACCAATAGATTTATTATTCTTGCATACTGAAATTTTCTATTTATCTCCCAGAAGGATAAAATACATAGGAATGAAATAACCACTCTCTTAAATCTAGTGCCAAGGAATATGTCCAACAAAGTGGCACCCTGCCTCTCTACAGGTCTGCTGAATTATTGTACAAGGGTCATTGCTTTTACTGAAGATTAGCCACATGGGTGTCATTCCTTTCACATAGTTTAGGCATAGGTGTCCCGCTCATATACACTGCCAGTCAGGATTTGTACTCCTTTTAGGAAATTCAACACAAAAGGTAAATCTTTGATTTTAAAGTCTTGTTTTAACCTTAAAAATCATGTTCATAAAAACAATATTATATGATCTGAATCCATGCTTCAATAGTTCGCATACAGTATTTTCTCAGTTTATATTTAAGAATTATCATCCCTGAGGCAAAATGATATGGCTAAACTTTCCTTTGGAGATTTTTAACAGGCCATATTTAACAGATCAGATTCCTTGCTCTTCATTATACTTACATCAGAACAAATATACTTAAGTGGGCTTTTGAATACACTGGAAACAATGTGAAATTAGCCTCTTTGGTAGTACTGTTGAAAGACATCATAACACTATGATGTATAAAAACACATACCAGACTTCTCCTAAAACTCCATCTTTAAAATCCATTATAAAACGCATCTATGACATTTGACATGTCTTTTCAGCATTTGCTTCTGGAAATTTAAAATCAAGTACAAAAAATATTAAACAGAAGATGGTCTCTTCCTTAAAGTAATAAACAAAAATAAGTAAAAATGTGTCTGCTCTCTGAATAACCCATGGAACACACATGATTTAGTCTTCTAGTGTAGCAGTTGTGAGCTCTGTCAAGAAGTAAGTCAACACAACAATAATATGAAGGGGTAGAAGTGCTCTACACTTTTCTATTTCTTACTGTATAGGATGTAATAATTTCTGTGGGCTTGACTAACAAATTTAATCAAAGAAATGCCAACAATCCTAACCTGAATTGATCCATTGCTTGATTTCAGGTGGATAGATACAGTTCTTTTAAGAAATATGACTGCAGAATACATGCTTCCAAGTAAAACACTTTGGAGATCAGAGTAGAATATAAAAGCATGTCGAATTAAGATGAGTTTGTGCAGGCCTGTTATGTACAAACCTAGTTATGGCATCAGCGCAGTGATGGATAAGAAAGGATAATTTAATGGATAAGAAAGATAACTTAATGATTAAATACTGAGTGATCTGTAAAAGTATCCTCATTGTCCCTGTGTTTTAAAAAACATTTCAAATAATTTTTTGAATGTGAAAGGTCAGACAGTGGTGCTTAGTCCAGAAAAGTGGGCTGCAGATCTCAAAGTACTTCAGGGATTTAGTAATGGTTGTTTGCAATAGGATGAGATCTCCGTCTCTGAGCAGCCCAGTGCATCGGAGATCCATACAATGAAATGAACCTCACATGCATGCCAGGAGTTTCCAGATGGTTCTTGCTGTGAACAGAAATGAAGACCCTGAGTTTCTGCTGTAGCCCCTCTAGAGCAGAAAAATCTGCATCCGTTTTGGCTAGAAATTTCAGTTCTCTGCTGTCCAGCATAGACTCCACTAGAATTTTGTTGGAGCATGGTAAACACCTAACAATTTGTGTTCTGTATCCTTTGCATTTTGTGGGTGTCTAACCCAGTTGCTTTGCCATCTAATCATCTGTCATAAAGAAAATTTCCATTATGTTTTACGTAGCCCTTATAAAATGGAAGTTTGAAGGGAATGTAAATGTATATTCCAAAAGGTACTCAAATCTTTGAGTAAATTGTTTTATTATCTATTTTTGCTTTAAAACTTATTTAAAACATTACTACCAATGTTTGGGCAGAAAAAAATAGCTAACTGCAAAGCTATCTTTTTATTTTCAAGGAAGCCTGGTTTTATATGAAGATTATAAACATACTTCACGTGTGAGTAATTTAAAGTAATCAGAATGAACTGCTGTTTTGAAAGGCAGTCTGAGAAAGACATTGTGTCAAAACGTGGTTTGTTTCATGAACAATACATTAACTTCTTGTTTAAATTGAAAGCCGCATCTATGCACATGTTCTGCCTGACATTCTGGATATTTCTTTACACATCTTAAATCAGTATGATTTGGTTGGTGTGAAGCTAAAACTGCAGTCCACTGCCTTTGGACCTTCCAATACTACTGGGTATAACCTGACAAATGTAGTTGGAGTTATGTCCCACCTTTTGCTGTTCAGTGAAAATTTCTGGATTCAGTCATGTTCTTTTTGCCTTCCTGCAAGTTATCATCAGCCACTGGAAAAGAATTCTTCTGACCGCCTCTCTATTGCGTGCTGAATCTGTCTCATACAGCTCCTACGGGGCATTCAGTGCTTCCTTCTGGGCCTTCTGGAACCTTTCTGGTGAGCCAGTGGTAGTGTTGTTATCTGTTGTTTGACTTCATGGTCAAAGAATGCCAGTCCAGCCAGGTTTGTAGATAAAAGTACAGTCTTTTATTAGACCCACAGGTATAGCTGGGTACAGCAAACAAGCTTTCAGGTGGCCAGAATCTTCAGGTCAGAGACAAGTTTGTCCATCTTTCTAGCTATCTGTCAAAAGATATGATTCCTAACTAAATTTTGTGTGATCTAGATGTGGAGCACTTATAAAGGTTTCATAATCATCACACTTGGAATGCCTTGTTTTAATAGCTACATTAAACCACAGCGAACTTGGGCCAAGTAAAATGTATACAAAAGTATTCATTTATAATATAATATCCTAAATACACAATGCAGTTGTCAATTTTTATAAACAGGTGAAACAAAGACAAAACAGAAGAAAAGCTATATTTAACCTGCTTCCTTGAACTTTAAATTTAAAGATGTCTCTTTCTCCTTCACTGTCTTTATTATAAGGCATTAGACTTGCCATCATTTGGCATACTTTATTCTAGAAGTGGCAATTTCAACAGAGATCCCCTTTAGGTAGAACAAGTTACAACTATTGATTTACAAAATCTTTGTAAGGAACTAGTCAGATATGATATTTTTCTTGATACTTCTTTTCTCCAAAAGCCCATTTACTTCTAGAATTAACTTATTTGAAGATAATAATCTCATTCATATAGGTAAAATAACACAATACAACACAAAATAGCTGTCAAAACACACCTTGTTTCTCAGTCCTGTTTTTTTGTGCGAAGAACTGAGAACAAGCAATTAGTCAGCTTCTGGAACACCGAGTCATAGTATGGTTCTTTTCATAGTATGCATCTCTGATGCACTGGTCAGAGAGGTCATAAATTATTTTGAATCCAGATCAATATATTGCCAGAACATTACAGTAAAAGCCTCAGGGAATGCAATCAGTTTGCCTATGTTGCCAAGTCATAATCTCTGGGCCAATATATTTCCTACAACATCCCCACTGGCTGACTGCTTTGGTCCAGATTGTGGAAATGAAACATTGTGAAACATGAAAGGCAACAAAAAAGGACTTTCATAATGCAGTTAGGGAAGAAAAAAACAAACAAACCAACCAACCCAAAACCCAACATACAAACACAAATAAAAGCAGAATGTACAAACCTGCTAGAAAAAGGAAAAAGTTCAACTTTCTATATTCGGTCCCTCAGCTCATGGTACTTTTAAATGTGAGAGAAAAGATGTTGTCTTAACAGAAATGTCTGATCTCTCCTAGCATGGCCACTGTTCTGTTCTTGCTCTCTTCTTGATCTCACATATGCCAGTCACAGCCCAGAGCAGATTAACAGGGACATACGCAGTAAAGGACCAAAGCATAATTTTCAAGGATTCCACTGCTGGCAATACACTGAATATAATGCTAGAAGGGGATTTAATTAATTCAACCTATCAGATTAGTAAAAATATTTTTATATAATGCATATGAAATAGGAATATATTCTGTGTATTTCAGCTGTAAATAGCTTTTCCCTTTGTGAAGTCCTAGCCAGCATGATTCAGTAGAGAGTAAACACAGTTAATTGCTTCTAGTTTTTTAATCATTGCTTAGTCTCTATGGTCTTTCTAATTACTCTGAATGCAAAGCCATTGGCTTGAAATTCTCCAAAACTTGGTCAAACATTTTTTTGGTCAGACTTACCTGTAATTTTTTTCTTATATACCTGTATTTTGAACTTTTAGCATAACCAGATATGTACCTTGAGAGGTGCTTAACAGGCAATGCCAGAAAATGGAAAGCACAGTGTTCATTTGTTCTGTTCAGTGGTGAAAACCTTCAATTAGAGACTAATAAGCTGTTACCTTATATAGGGCATCTTTAAATACATGGTGTTTACAACATAGTACTTGTATATATTTATGTAAACAGAGTTTTATAGGGAGCTCTATGAACCTTATAGCAGGCACTGTTATAGATTAATATGGTAGAAGTAAAGGAACTGAACAGTGTTCCCTTGTTTGAAATGACCAAATAACCAAAAATCTCGCTAAAATGCATACCTAATCAACACTTATTAGCTTGAAGCCAAATGCAAGAAGCTGAAATTATTCCTGGAGCTTTTACGTTTGCTCAAGTGAAAGGTCAAGAGTCACTGCAGCTTTTGGATTGATTTTGTCTTAGGATTTCCATTTTTCACTTCCCATCAGCATCCCTGCGAGTACAGTGGAGGTACAAAGACCTAAAGTGGGTGGTGCAGGCCACCATGGTACTCCTGTCTATCCACAGACGCTATTCTTTGTTCTGTAGCTTGGTTAAAATGAAGAAGAATGTGAACTTTTTGTAGCTGAACAGGTACTGCTTGTGCTAAAACTCATTTGTTTAATCCAGCCACAGAAGAACTCAGAGGAACTATGTACTTCAGAGCAAAAAGTGCTTTAACAGTGTGGGCTGTAAACTGACAGAAAACATTCCTAAGTATGTGTTTTCCTTTCTTGTTCTTACGAATTGCATTTCTAAAATTATAGTGGTGGGTTTCACTAATGTACCTTCTGCATCCATGTGCATCTATAGGCATTTTGACAGGCTGAGATTTTTTTAAAACCATTGCCATTCATAAATCACTTGAAAGGTTGGGTTCCTGCAAAAGGCTTCATCTTAAAAACAGTTTTGAAATGAGAAAAATAATACCACCACATAGCAATAATTCAGGTTTTAAAATACAAGCCTTTCCTAGTCATAAAGAACACAAGAATATTATAATCTTTAACTATTTTAACTAGTCATTCCTTCCTGCCTTCTTTCCTTCCTTTCTCATATTTTGGAAACCAACTAACATTCCTCCTAAAAAAATTACCTAAAAACAGTTGTTGGCTAGCCATTGTGTGTGCCAAGGTTTTGATACTGAGAGTATGTTAATGGCCGAATTATAAAGCCTTGAGAATTAGAATTCAGAAGACAAACATTAACAGACCCTTAACTGCAGCAGCACAAACCAAGATGCTATAGATTATGGGGTGGTGGTGTTAAAAGCACTGGCTTCCTGGTATCTGGCACCCAAAACCTTTTCATTTGGGTATATATCAGGCTGCAGAGAGGTTACCACTCGCCACTTGGCCAGTATTCAGCTGGCAGAGATGTTTGTTTAAAGTTCAAGACAATCAATGGCTCAGGCATGCAACTGAATGTTTTGTTGTTATGCCATGAGAAATATTTACCCTGCTTGGTTTTTTTTCCTTCCTGCAGTCATTCACTCTCCTACCTAGAATTTCTATGTGAGACAATACTTGCCAAGTGTTGCAGCTATATGTATGAAGAATTCTGGCACAGTATTTTAATGAGCTAATTTCTGTCTTTATAAATATACATGTAGTCAGTATAGCTTCATGGTTTTCTCATGGATCATGGGTATGAACCTGTGGTATGCCTTCCTGTGCATGAGCACATACTGTGCTTGATGCCAGGGTGAGAAGAAAGCTTTGAGCACAGGCTTCTCAAAAACTTTGCACTTGAAGACTTCATTAAGCTGAAAGTTGTCAGTAAAAAGATTTTTTATGTCCTCTGTAAAACAATAGGTACAATGTGACACAAGTCTGTTTGTCTGTGCCTTGTACAGATGTGACATAGCACAGGAAGTTTTAGCATCACTCTTCTCACACGCTGTTGCTGGCTATGTGAGCAGCAAAGCTTTTGGATATGGTCAGCCAAGTCAAGCACAGGGCTTTTAGCATGTTCTTTCCGAAAGAGTAAACAAGGGGCCCACCTTCTACGCTTAGCTCTGCCTCAGGTGAACTTTCACATATGTGAAATGATTGTTTGCATACTGAAGTGAAATGCATCACACTTAGCATGGTTGTTTGCTGGTCTGGTATAATTTTGCTGCTTGTAGCTAAGGGTCACACTCTTCATATTTTTTGAACTGAACCAGAGAAAAAGTACCTAAAGCAGGGAATGCTAGAATGGGTCATAAACAACTTCTTAAACATTGTTCTTGTACCTACTTATTCCTTCCAATGTATTTAAAGTGTAAGAAAAGAGTTGTGAAACGTATTGCCCCTTTCTAGTGAAGAAAAGCTACCCAACTCATGTCATTTCTAGAATGCTGAAGCCCCTTTCCTGAGGAAACATCTCACATCCTCTGAGTTCCCACTGGCAGGTGCCATTCTGCCTCCTTAAAGCTGGCTGAAAATATTTCACCAGACAGAGATCATGTCTAAGGCAAGATTCTTTTCCACACGAGGTTTGGGATTGATGCCTTAATAGTATTTTCAGGACCAAGAGTTAAACAAACAGAACTTCTCATGAGCAGTGTGCTGTGATGTATAAGCAGCTCCTTCCTTATCACTGTTCTTTATTGCTCTGTTGGTTGCCTCGGCCTGACACTGTACCCATTCATGAGTAAGAACCAAGTATGGTTAATGCAAAATGAAGTCTCTTTTGGAGACTTCCAAAGAGATCAAGGGAGAATCACTTTTTTACTCTGTATTTGGCCATATACCCTCACCCAATGTTTTTTTGTTTGCAAATACGCTGGGCAGAATACACTGGTGTATGGGAGGAAAATACCTGAGTTTTAAGATTTAGATTTATTGTCTCACTGCACTAATAAGGTACTTAATAACTTGCTTGAGGCCAGACTAACTCTCAGTGAAGACCAAGTTTCACACAATTAGCCTTCATTATGCTTCCTAGGCTTCATGTGTGTTCATAGAACAGCACCTTTGCTCTGCAAAAGAACAAAAATATCTATCATAGAAATAATACAGAACATGGTTGACAAAGCCCATGAACGTGCTGCATGATTACTCTGCAAAATACTCTCTCTGTTAATTTGAGGGGGGACTATATGTAGTAATACAGTTAACAAACCTGAACAGTCAAGAACACTAACCCCGGAGTCCTTCTGTGTTTAAGTCTAGGATGCATCTCTGATAAGACTTGCTACTTGCTCCCAAATGTTGAGAGTTTGTTTGGAGTCCGCTGTTTGTGTGCGTAAAATCTTCTTCCAGCTGAAGTCTTATTTACCTATTAGTAAAACCATATTGTTGACCTGAAAGTAGTCAGCTGTGTTGTCAGACAGCAGTGCTTTAAATAAGGATGCACTGAAACTGATTTAAAAGTCAGTTAATGAAAGGGCAACAAGTTGCATGGGAGAGTAACACTGAAGAATTGAGGACAGTAACTTCTTAAATTGCTCAGATGTCATTTTCTGGAGCACATCTGGACTCCATCCATATAAACAGTAGTCTGATGGAAAGCCCTGTTCCAGGAACAGTCTGTGTCCTTAATTCGAGGGCTAGCAAGGGTCACAGAGAATTAAGGGTGATAAGCAATTGCACTCTGCACAGTCCCATGGGAAGCTGTAAAAGTAGTAGGTCAGATCTAATTCCTTACTCCAGCACATAATAGATTGCCTCCTACTGTTTTTGTTTTATTTTGCTTTGTTTTCAAAATTAGTGAGGTGCAGAACTAAATCCCTTGTCTTTCATTAGGAAAAACTTAAAGATAAATCTTTCTATGAGAATGATGTGGGAACATACAGGATAGCCTTACGTGTAG
>NW_010179118.1:14371-20689 GCF_000695765.1 Mesitornis unicolor
GCTCTGTTCATTATTTGTAGCATGTGATATTCTTGGCATGTGGACAACAATTGTGGTAAACAGGCACAGGGAATGGTAACATTTAATAACGACTCTTGTACATGGTATATTCATATGTACCTTCATAGGGGAAGTAACTAGTGCTACTTGATGAAGTAAAGCAAAATAAATTTAGTCTGCTTGTAAGGAAACAATTACTTAATTGCAGCAATCTATTAGACTATGGAATAGTTTCCCAAGGGGAAAACAGGAAGATTATTGTCTGAGTCATTTTAAAAGAACTTCCACAAAGCTTTGGAAAATATAATGTAGAAACAATAACATTTTGGCAGAAGGTGGAGCATATTGCTTAACATGTCTCTCTCTTCTCTAATATGTGTTCTTTTACAATTTTGAGCCTGATTTTAAAACTAAAGGTTAATAACCTCAACTGCAAAGATCTGTAAATGTAATGTCAGTCTGATTCCAGTTTAGAACTGGTTCTTATCTAGTATAGGTATATATTGCAAACACCTGAGAATCTGAATTTAGCCAAAAGCAGGTTGGAGGTGAAGGTGGAGTTTCATTAATTCAGGTGAAAATTTGCAAAACTTGGATAAAACGTGATTTGGCAGTACTGGCTGCATTCAAATTTTACCCTTGGATTTTGCTAAAAGTCAAGCCAAGGGCATAAAAATACAGATGGTCTAAAACTGGAACATACACAAAAAGTCTTGGAAAGAAAATGTATAGTATTTGTTCAGATGCATCCAGTACCTGTATAGAAACAGTACTGTGGTTCCTTTTTACCAGTAATTACAGGAACAGTGGTAAGAAAAAATTCAGAGAACTGAAACATAATGCAAAACTCAAGCAGAGCTCATAAAAAGCCCTGAAAGTATCATTATTTTTGCTCTCTACAGTATTTTTGTTCATCTGATTTTCTTCTGGTGATATCAGTGGCAAAAAGAACTAAATTTGAACAAAGTAACTGTCACTCATTAAAACACAATTTCAGAAATATCAGAAAGATTTCTTCCCATCAAATTTCCAGGTAAAATTTTAGAAAATCAAAATTACCCAATGCTTTATTATTGCTGTGGGATTACAGATCATTCTGGAAACTTCAGCAGTGAGCTAAAAATACTATTTTTTCCAAAGGGTTACAGTCTCATTTAAGGTATTAATTGAAGGAAAATAATCAGAAAAATAAGGATAGGAATACGACAGAAGAAAATTATAGAAAAACATGTTTGTCTTATTTCTTGTGATAGACTTTGTACATAATGTCTTTTACTTTTAACTCTACAGGTATTATGTAGCTGTAATTATCGACAAGGTTTTTTTCATTATTGTATAGCCAAAAGTGCAAAAAAGCCCAGATAAAAAACTGAGGAGATGCTGGTTTTCTTTCAAAAATACAGAATATATTTTCTACCTAATTTTGCAAAAGAACTTTATGTTGTAGTTGAAGTTAGGATTTTTTCAGACTTTTCTGAAAGGTTGACTGTTTTAGAAACAAGATATTTTGAAAATTATTGACTATCTCTACAACTCCTTTGAACTTTTCTGTTTTAATGCTAAAGCTATGAACTGTCTATCATTAAGTACTGATGATAACATCAGCAATAGAGAATAGGTGTCTTCAAAGTTGCAAAAGACTTACTTTGTTCCTCCATTCCTTATTACTTTTCATCAAGGTATATAAAATTAAAATAAGCTATTTTGATGACTACACTTTGCTGTAAAGATGGAACATTATGCTATGAACAAAAAAAACGATTTTACTATAATGAAGTCAACATATGAAAGGAGTAGACAGTATCTAGGGAAAACAAGAAAAATTTAGTAACAGGAATTCTATTGTGGTACTCATTTTTAATTTACACTTGGAAATAATGAGCACTGTCTCAAAATGGAAGTGTTAATATGCATTTCATGTTGTTGGCAATTCCTGAGTAACAAAGAGACTAAAATTTCAGGAAATCTCAAGTTAAGAGACTGCTTGCTTTCTGATCCATTCTATTTCTGCCACTCACAATTCACTCAAATAAGAGTAACTTTTATTAAAAATACAGATGAGTGAAAACAACATGCAAAAAGTAACTTTATCCTTGAACAGAAGGCAGGAACATACACAACTATGGAGAGCACACGTGAAAAGCTAAGCAGAATATTATTGGAATAAGTTTGAAAACAAATGCTTTCAGCAACTTTTCCTGGGCAAGGCTGTCTTTTCTCCACAGATTTCTTTAATTTCCCCTTTGCTATTGGGCTTCTTTTTGCCATCCAAGAACTTAATAACGAGAAAACAAATACCAGTCCTTCCACATGCTTCCACATGGCTGTATACGAATTAACAAAACCAAACTTGGTCTTTCTCATGCATGGAAATAAAGAATTGCTTTCCTGTGATCGGTTAATCTAGGAAACTGTGGTTATCATTTCTCTTTTAATGCATGCAGACTAGAATCTGGAGTACTCCAGATAGTTTTGCAGTATCAGTTGCTGAATTAGAAATTAGCTTGACGTTCAGTCAGTATCACTAAATTAACAAAAAAAATAGTTGCTCCTGACGTGGAACACTGTAATCAGAAAACTGAGAGTAACATGTGACCTTTTTCTATTTAAATATTAAAAATTTTCTGTTGATGTGTGTGGCTAGCACTGGTAATGCACGTTTCCTTTGGTTTTAGGATGGGAAGGTCCTGCTATGGGTTCACAGGAGACCAAGAAAATGTGCATTAAACAGCATGGTAGTTCACCAGGCAGTAAAACTTGACTTTCAACAGCATGAGAATAACTTTTGTTGCATGTGGTTTGTCATCTCCCTTTCAGATCTCAGCAGAAATATTTCAAGAAAAGCCATGTTAATGCTAATTGTAATCTTTCAGCTTCAGTAAGAATCAGGTCTAAAGGGAACATGGGTACAGAAAATGTAAAATATTATCTACAATTTCCAAACTCTGGAGAAAGAAAATCTGCATTTGGAATAGTAGGTAATGAAAGTAAGTGTTATTGAGAAAGTTTTCAGAACCTATTTATCAAAAATTTAAGCATGTATATGCTCAGTTGTGATCTCTAGTGAAGATATTCTGATAGCATATTTATGAAAACTGACACTGTGGTTGTTCATAATTATGATAACCTCTATCCTTAGAGCATTAACAGCATTTTAAGTACTTCATAGACTGAGATAGGAAAAAGATCCTCTGTTACAAAAAATTTACAATTCCAATGGGAATTAAGAAGTTTATTTTATACCAGCTGGATTGACCATTCTGTGATGCTGCTCAAGAATTTTTCTTTAGTCATGGGGTATAAACACCTGGCTAATTCTAAATCTCATTTAAAGTTAGTCATATCTTCAAGTATTCTGCTGAATACTACCGCTTAAATACTTTACTGAAGTAGGTCTTCAGAATAAACTGTTGTGTTGACACATCATACAGCAAAAGAAATTAAAGGTGGAATCAGAATTTTGAGAATATGATGGCTCAGGGACTGGATTTTGAAAAGGAAATGAAAGTACTTTGACAGCTTTGTGGAACTTTCTGAAATTTAGTTTTTAAAGCAAGCTATTTACATTTAAAAATATGTTTTATTTTGATATTTAAAATAAATCTCCCAAGTGCTTAATCGGCATATAGAAATTACATTTGAAATACACACATCTTTATATGTATGACTTGTATTTGAAAGGAGAGCAGGCATTAGGAATAGCATATGCTTACTGCCAAAGCCTAAGTCTGTTAGAGCAATCATTCGGTCCACCAGAAATACTGTACTGCAAACAGGGCTACTTTGTGTCTGTGGAAAAGGAAGTGGCAGCACTGAAAAAAGCAGCAGCTACTGAACAGCCTCTTCTCTGTGTACTTTTGCCTAAACAAGGAAAATACCCAACAACATGTACAACAAAAAGGCTTTGGAGAAAGTAACAAGGGCTATCCAAACCTCCTGCAAAAAGGGACAGGCAAAAGACAATTTCTAACACGTTCTTTCTAGGTGATCACTTATACTGACAGACAAAGTAATTCCTTTGAAATGTTGAGTCTCTTACTTGAACTTTGGTCAGTTAAATGTTGGATGAAAATAGGCAGTGTATTAAGTATTTGTCCACTGAGTAGACAATATATGGAGAATGATAATTGTTTATGTGTTGTAGACAGAAGCTCCCCCAAGACAGGTCCAGTTCCTGCTCTGCATTTCTACAAATTAAGAGTTTACACTCAAGCAGGAAGATCAGAGGTGACAAGTGCATACAGATAGATGGGGCAGAAAAATAAGTACTCCATAAGTATGGTAGTCAGCATTGTAGAACCAACTCTGAAATCTCCTTTAGGATAAAGTGTAATTACAATTAGTCTGTGAAACATGAGACGGAAACAAGTTGTCTTCTCTAGAGGAACATATGTCTGAAGACATGACCTTGCTACTTGAACAAATCCCGGTCACAGACATTCTTGAATATGTTGTTGGCTGAACGTAGCTAAAAAAGTTTCTGAACTGTAACTAATCAGAGGGACATCTATTTACTGAATGAAAGTGGACTGAGAGGACACTAAGTGTTTCAATCTCTTCCCACAGTGGTCTGTGCCTCCTTCTAACAGTTAACCTGCACTAGGAAAACACTTTACAAACTCTACCTTTTCAGACATATTCATCACACCAATGTTATAAACAGTGTAGAATTAGAAAAGATATGAAAAAAGCCCTATGATATAGTTGTTGTGTTATAGCACTGAGCTTCTAAAACACAGCGGTATGTTTTTACTGTGGTGCAGCTAGCCAAGCATCTCACTGCCAGGTTTCCACGATCTCCTAGGGTAAAATGGCAATCATTTAGGAGTTTGAGTCCTCAATACTATAACTAGTAAGGAGCCACAGAACGCAGAGGGAGGGTAGATCCACAAAATTCACCTGTGGAGGAAAATGGGGAAGCCTCTGTACACTTCAGCTTATAGAGTAGAACTACTAAACTGGTTCTTTGTTTGGTCTTGACACAGTGCCTACTAGCATAGCAGTACAGCCTTAAGGAATGTTTTTGCTATCACATGCATGAAAGCATCCAACCATAAATATAATGAATGCCTGTAATTTATACATGATTCACACATTTGTGTACATATGCGTGTATATCCTATTTTTGTGAGCAATTCACAGGCATGAATGCATACATGTGTGTATGCATATGTGCAGTTTAGATTTTATGTTTATGAAAAAGGAACTGTGGGAGAATTTTATTAACAGATACTAAAATGCTTTATACAAGTGTTTCACTTCATTTGTACTCAATGGGACATTCAGAATATAGGAATCTGACATAGCTCTTCACCATATATACAAGTTGGTATTTTGAGCTTTCAAGGACAATATTCCTTTTCGTATTTGAAAACTTAATTCTGCCTACTGATTTGGTCCCGTTTAGTTTCACAAAAATGTGTAATAATTATCAGGGGCTCTGAGCTTTAGGAACTTTCTTCTAACATCCATGAAACACTTGCTTTATTCCCCTCATTTTCCCTAACTGAAAATTTTAGTTGTTCAGTTGCAGAAGCAGAAGAAGAAACGGTAGCACTCTGATGAAGAGTTTCTGAATAGTTTGCTCCATGAGTCAGAGGAATGGTATGAGGAATAATCAACAGCCAGTACCAACAGAGACAATGGGAGTCTCTATTGGACATTAAGATACAGAATATTTCAGGAAAAAGACTGACTTTGTGGCATTGTTTCTGTTCATTATACCTGAATTCCCACTTTTGTCCTTGTGACTTTTTCTACTCATTTATTTTATAATGAGGAGTAAAACCTTGAGCTGGCACCAAAAACCAATGGAGAACTGCATGAGCAGTTTGGATATAACCAAGCTACACAGGAAACGGACATTTTCGTCTATGAACCGCTGCAACTCAGGAGCTTCTTTGAACAATGAAGATCAAAAATGTCAAGACAAGGGAATGAGAACTGCTAATAAGAACATCATTTAGCAATCGGGCAATATAACAAAGACGAGAGTATCACACTTTGCAATATAATTTAATGGAAGAACACATCTGACTGTACCAGTTAATGGGCAACTCCTCCTTCTTACCAGTTTTCCATTGCTATGCAATCTGTGTCACTGGTTCACTGTCTTATGATGCAGATTTTAGCACATTTATAAATTTCAGTTATAAATTATGGAATTACATCTATTATATTCTTGTAATAGTTTTCTTAGAAGCTATAATAGGCCTAAGTATGTTTGACTTTTCTTTAACTGAACATCAAGTGAAATATAAGAGAGGGGTTTTGGTCCAGACGCATTACCCACAATCACAGAATCACAGAATCACAGAA
>NW_010179119.1:0-2511 GCF_000695765.1 Mesitornis unicolor
TAGGATGCCTGTGCTGTCATTCCTTCACAACAGGGATCCACCTCATCCAAAGGAGCACTCCTCTGGCCACCATCCCACTCTGCCCACACGGGGCAGTGGGAGGCTGCAGCCAGCCTGCAAGAAGCCGTTTTCACCTCTCTGTATGCTCCTTGGTCCTTGCTCATCCAGGAGTCTTGGCACCCTCCTGCCTATGCTGGGAACATCTGGAGATGTTTTGTGCTTCCTTCTCCTGTAGGAGTTGTACCGGGCAGAAAACTCTAAAGTGCAAATGTACGGACAAAGGCACAAAGGAAGGGTCTGGGTTCAAGGGAGACAGCTTCAAAACAGATCCAAAACTGGCGTGAAATAAGCCAGAGCTGTTCTGTCTGAAGGAAGGCAGCAAGTTCCAGGTTAGCTCAGGAGACATTATCTCACCTGCTTTACATAGCAAATAGACACCAGAGACATCAGATGCTCAGAGCCATGGCAGGAACACCCGTCCTCTGCCTGTAAAGGAAGGTTTGCAGAGATGCAGCTCCCACTGCTGCACCTGCTATAGCTGGGCACAGTGAATGCATTTTATCCACTTCCTTTCTTCATCCAGCTCAGTGGAGATGAAATTGCGCAAAGCACAGGAGTAGCCACACGTCTACCCTTTAGAACAGCACATTAGTAGACTTGTCTCGGTCAGAGTTTTAATGTGTTGAAAGTAAGTAAATACCAAAGATAAAGTAAATACCTGATTTATACACTGAGCAAAGAAAGTGATCCTGTTGATACTATAGGGATTTTGCTTATTAGTTGGTGTCTTCCAGCAATTTCTACGGTGAGTCAGGCAGAAAAAGATCCTGTTAACAGCAGAAGTTGACATGGTAAGTCCAAGATGGGCAAGAGGATCTCCAAAATGAGCGAAAACCAGCCACTCAACAGCTGCAGTCTGAGGGGAAACAGCAAAGAGGGGGGAAATAGATCTTCCGATGGGACTTACTTTCCCTTGGTGATAAACGGATGACATTTGCTAGGATAGCACAGAGCTACCTCCTACTTTTTCCACACCCAAGAGTACAGAAGGACTCAACAGGTACTGAGCCCCAGCTGTAAGTCTCCTATTCACATTCCTCAGGATGGTTTCAGCTTGACCAAATCACACCCACGCACACAGCTGCATAAAGACTGCTCTCAACAAACCCAACTTTTTTATTTCTGTAGAAAACAAGATACTTTTTCAGGAAGGACCAGCTTATGAAACATCAGTTTGCATGTTAACATACATAAATACACAGGGTTACAATTTAGTGGGAAATACATGTTTAAAAAAAGCTTTCAAGTACACAAAATAAACGTAGTAAAATTGGACTATCCCGTCCTCAGTGAGAAACGTTTCTCCAAGGGAATGAACTTCCACCCATGATCTGCCAACAGATCTCGCCACTGGACACGGGCTGCAGGAGGGCGTGAGGACAGGCAGGGCCAGAGGGTCAATATCCAGTGTTTGAGATTAAGAGCAGACTTACCCATGATGTTCAATCCCACGAGTTGAGAGAATGGGGATGTGTGTAGTGTGATAATTACCCAGCCAGCACGTTAAGAGAGCTGCAAGAGGTAGGAAATACCTTCTTCCTTCCACCCTCAGGGCCCTGGAAGGTTAACGCTGTACAACTTTGTTACCCACGACGCCGTGGAAATGCTGTGACCCTGGGAGGGATTTGTTAACAGTCACAGAAAGGAGAACGTGGCCCCGCAGTCACAGCACCGGTGCTGCTGGGCGGTAAACACAACCGACGGACGCAGAGCTTATGGGAAAAAGCTGCTGGATGCAGGCAGCCTCTTCAGTAGAGGGAATAATGTCTACAGATACGAGAGAATAGCACAAATCACAGATTTCCTGAAGGTTTTCCTGCCAAGACACTGTCCACAGAGAATTCATAGCATCATTTAAATAAAATACCAGTTTAAATGAATTTGAAAGACATTTGCCATGTACAGGAAGCCAAAAGGCTGATCCTTAGGTTACAAACTTTAATTCATTCCTTCCACGTTTTGTCCCTTAGGAGTTTAGAGATCTGTTACATCACTAAACTCGTTTATAAAATTTCAGAAACCAAGGAGTAAAACTTAATCAGACTCCAAGAAATAAGAAAAAGGCATCAGAACAACAGATACTCCCTGATCTTGCTCTACATGCTCTCATGCTAACATTTTTAAAATAAGCAGCCAGGGGTTGTGTCCCATTTCCAAGCCATGCAATGGCAGCGATCCCACGCTCCATTTCAGCTACTGCAAGTGCAAAGGGCAATTCAAGTTTTCCTACCAGTCTCCAAGACAAAAATTAAACGTTTGCAAAAACAGTAACATTTAAAACTCTTTAAACCATTTAAATCAGAGCAGTTTCTATCAGAACATTACATATTTTACACATTTAAAAAACCAAGGAACTCAGGTTATTAAATAAGAATCTACATATCTTAAAAACGGAGAGGTTTTTTTACATTACAGCCAGAAGTGTGAGTTGTCCTACATTCCACAGCAGGA
>NW_010179119.1:2542-15214 GCF_000695765.1 Mesitornis unicolor
TTCTTTGAAGTGCCTCGCAGAGGTTTTGATTGGCATCTGGTTCCTCGGTCATCACCTCCACAGCCTCCCACTCCCCGGTCCTGCTGGATTTCTTGATGGCCTCTACCACACTCTGCATGTACAGACCATCTTCAAAAGAGGCTGCCATGGAGACAGGTTTATGATCCCACGTCCGACGATCTTCCTGGTCTTGGAAAGACTGCCGCAGCGCTTGCACCATGTACACCATTCCTTTTAGGTAGAGCAGCGGGATGTCCTTAAACCCCTTATCCAAAAGGACCTTGTTGACAGTCAGAGCGTCTGAAAACAGTAGTTCTTCCTGGAGCGCGGTGTTCTTCTGCCCATACAAGTCCGTCCCGCGAGCTATGAGGCGCCCGGCAGACCCTACAACCATGACTTCATGGATGAAGGATCCAGGCATGTTGAAGTTAAGAGTCACGGTGCAGCAGACACCCTCGCTCATTAGCATCTGGAAAAAGCAGAAGTCATCACTAGTGACATGGCGGATGCCGCTGATGGCTGTGTTCTGCTTCACAAAAGTCTTGAGCAAACCGTGGACCTTCTCTGCTCTCCGGCTGATGAGGTGAGTTAGGAGGTCGATAATGTAGGTTCCCATCGTATGCAGACCACCTCCTCCCATCAGCTCGTCACAGATCCAGTTGTACTTGTGGCTGAGCAGGCTCCCCCCATAGACTCGTACATCGCAGATCATCACGTTGCCCACGTAGTGTTCCTCTATCAACTGCTTCATCTTCACAAAGGCGGGTAAGAAGCGGAGAACGTTGCCAACGATGCTCATCAGCTTGGGGTAATACCTGGCAGCTGTGACCATCCTGAAGGCATCCACAGAGGTAGCAGCTTTCTCACAGATCACGTTCTTCCCTATTCCTGCAGCACAAATGAAAAAAATAATATATAGCACACATGAGCAAAACATCCTCAGATGCCCCAAGGGTCATCAAGAAGTGGTGCTTTTAAGAGTCAGGCTTTTCTGCTACAATTTCAAAGGCAAAGGTCTGAGAACTAAAATAGGAATGCCTAGTGCAGCAAGACTCAAAGCTGCTTCCAAGATGCTCCCACAGAGAGAAGCTCCAAATAAAGGATTTTCACATCATGAAAAATAAATGGCCAAATGGCATCACATGGCATCAAAACCAGACACAGTTTGTGTGTTGTAGCTGCAAAATTATTTGAATGCCTGTGCAGCCAGATGAAAAAAACGCCACGTACGCTGCAGGGAAGAGGTGAGTGAAGGGGAGACTTGATTTTCACTTTGTATTTCATCAACACTACGAATTTATTATTTTAAACAGATTAATAGAAATGGGACATACAAGATACTTAGTGGCCTGTGTAGAGAATACCAGAATTAGGAATAATGTTTTGGTAGGTGGACTGTTTCAAAAGCATCGCTAATTGGAAAGAAAACCATTTTGGCTTGCACATGCAGCCTTCTCGTACAACCAGACTGCAGTGGTAGCTGTGAGTTACACAGACGAGAGCTGCACTCGCAAGCTGACCACTGTGCTTCTATCCCTACTGATGCAGTTCTTGTGCTCAGCCTGAATCAATGTGGGCAGTCAATAATTCTTTTTTTTTTAAACTTTAAAGCAGAAATAAAGTAATATGAAAGAGCATCCCAGGGCAAGCTTCAACAAAATTCCTACATCTGGTGCTTTGGTGGTATTCCCTCTTCCTTCCCCACCTTCACGTGTTTCTCATGGCATGGCTTAAGTTTTCTGCATATGTCTGTTCTGACTTATCTAACCATTTTTCAATGTCATACCTAGGAGTCTCCAGTCATTAACTGCTGATGTCAGACCTGAAGGTCAGTCACGTCATGCTATAATTTCTGCCACAGAATTGCAGGAATCCGTGCACACGGTGGCAGGCACCCCTCTGAAAGCTCCTCCTTACCCAGGAGCAGACTGAGCTCCCTGCTCAGAACAGCTTTTAATCAACTCCGCTATGAGAAGATACCAGCACAAGTGCTTCAGTCAGTCTCTCACACAAAAGGGGAAGCCAGATCCCACACTGCAGCTCCTGCTCTCAGCACTCCACCTCCTGGCTGTGCTGAGCAAGCCTTCCAGGAACCATCCGAGCGGTCCAGGAGCCAGTGAGCTCCTCAGCCAGGGGCTAACTATAGCTACAGAAAACTCTGAGCCTCTGATTCTAATAGACACAAGCAAAATCCAGTCAGAAAAGGACAAGACTACAATTTTTAGTAGTCTCCTTCAAAGAAATCATTCAACAGAAGCTTTAATGAACAAAGAATAAGGTCAAGCTCCATGGGGACACCATGGCTGCCCACTGGTAACCCTCTATTTCAGGCACCATTTCCAACTTCCCCATCCCTGGTCCTGCTGCTGAGACAAGGCACAACACTCAGTTCAATATTTTGCAGGGCTGGTCGAAGCACCTTGAGATGCTTCAGCACCCGGTTTACCTGCCTTCTTGTTTAAGTGGTACTTATCTCAAGCTGGGTTACAGTAAAATACAAGCAAAAAGAACACTAAAAGAATCTTCACAACATGCTGTGGAGACCACAGTTCTCAAAGTTTGCAGAAAATAAAGGCGACTCTCGATCTGTGTACACACAGGGTACAGCTCTGCAGACACTGCTCTGCCAGTGCAGCTCTCCCCCTTGCACAACCTCACCGCTGTCCATCACGTATCTGGCAGTGCAGGAGCCAGCTCAGGCTACAAACCCTACATGGAAATATTCACTGATCTTGGCTCTTTTTCTGGCAGGTTTACTGCCCCAGGTTGGCTCTTCAAGTAGCCTGATGTGTCCACACAAAAGGGGCTGGGTCCCTGCAGTAGGGGATCAAGAGTGGAGAGGGAAAAGCCAAAGGAGACCACCCTTGCCACCAGGGACAGCCAGTTCATGGGGGGCAGCCGATCACACCAGGCTGCCCTTGCTGTGCCACCCACCCTCATCCCTGCATCAGCACCGTGCTCACTTTGCCAGCGTAGGCTGAGCCATTTGAGGAGCTAAAACTGACTGATGCCTTTTTTTGGGCTGGCAGGCAGCACAGTGCACTGACAGCTCGGTACAGCCCACCGAGCGCTGCCAGAGCGCCAGGATGGAAACCTGGGTACACCATAACACGTCTGGGATAATCCTGCCCTCAGTGGGACATTCACCCAGCTGTCCCCAAGCTCACAGAGATGGTCACGCAGCAAGAACAGTGGATGAGTTGGACGTGGCTACGAGGACCTTTACCAACATAATGGGCACACCTTCTGTTTTCCAAGGCAGAGCAACTTACAACCTCTATCCTGTTGCTTTTATTTTGGTAATTAATAAACTGAACTTTGTACCATATTGTTTTCTTAAATCACTGCTGCAAAATTTTCTGTTGAGGTCTCCACCAGCTAGGAGACATGAAAGCCACCATGGGGCTCCTCCGTGCTCTGGGCGAGCCAGTTCAGCTCACCGAGCAAAGGAAGCTTCCTCTTCCCAAGCAGGCAGGTCATGGGTGGGTCCAAGCCTGCAGAAGGAGCTGCAATGCCTGGGAAGGAAATGGGGCTGTGGAGTTGGGTTTCCCCACCTCTGAGACAGCAAGCAAGGACAGCAACAGCTCTGCTGCCCACAATGGAGCTCATCGTAGGCTGTTCTAGCAATGTGCCTCACGATCTTCTCTGTGCACACCTCAGAGCAGACTTTCACAAGTGCACTTCCAGGCAGCTGTACCCTTTGCAACAGTCACTGCACACAGGAGAAACAACTCTTATTTATGGCTTTTAAACTGGTTGTTGAAGCAAGAGGGAGGGAAATGAGGAAAAAAGGTCACCATTGGCAGGAGTCCTTAAACAAACCATCCACACTCATGTTCGGGGCAAAGCACCTGCAAGAGTACAAAAAAATTTCAAACCAATTCCTGATTTAGTAAATAAACATTTAAAAAGAGGTCTCTTAACTCTCATTGATGTAATACAGTCAGATCATGTCTTCACTCAATGAAATACCAGATTTAAAGTGTGTTCACATCCTATGGAAGCACTCAAAAAACAACAGAGATGTACTGGGCAGCAGAACAAACTCCACAGATCCATGCTGTCCATCAGCAACAAGGCCTCGGCTTGACCAACAGCCACTTAGCCACGCTACATCCAAAACTTCCCATATGGGAAGTATTTTACAGTCCTGGCTAATAAAATGCAAGCACAGAAAACTCACAGCTTTCTTATGCTGCCTGGTGGACGCTGCCCAGAGCTGACAGGAGTGGGGGATGGAAACAGTTCTCAGCAATTACCAAGACCCCCCAGCCTGCTCCTTCCTCCTGGTAAGGGCTGCCAGCATATGCAGGAAGAAGGGGCAGGGACCCTGCAGCCTGGTGGGGCTTTGGGAGGGGAGCGTTCAGGAAAAGATGAGGGGTGAAGGGCAGCCCAAACCTCAGAGACATCTCTCTGCAATCCTGGTCCACTGCCCCATCACAGAGGTCCTTCAGGTCCCGGGAAGAGGAGGAACAGGAGGAAGCCCATCATGGTGACTGACAGTGAGGAGATCCTGCCGTCCTGGGTCTGGCTGGGACAAGCAGGGGCACAGGTGTCTCTGCTGTGCAGTCAGGAGGGGACTGCCCAGGCAGTGCGAGGAGCAGGCTGGGCTGGGCAGCCCTCTCATTGGCACAGATACCTCTTGACCTCTTTGGTTGTTTCTTTGCCGGGCTATCAGAGCCACAGCTGCCCATCCAACACTTGCCATAAACAGGTGAAGGCTCCAGCCTTGCCTCTCACAGCACAAGTTACAACATTGACTCAAACTACTAAATCTATTTATCCCATGTAAATATGTTCACTGAACTGAAGCCCTCGTTCTTTAATCCTCTGAATAACATCGAGTACCTGAGGTTGCACCCAGGAAGACGCACAGCTGGCCACTGTTGAAGAGCACCAGACCATTGCTTTCTCTACCATAACAATTTGTGAGTGTCCTGAGTCTTCTTCTCAAATTGTCTGTTTCAGAAGTACTTGCTCTGGGAGCCTCTCAGTGAATGAAGGCTCATTCCAAAACACACTCCTTCATTTCATTTCTTGCCTATAGTTTGAAAAGTTTCTTGCCTTTCTCATGCCTATAGTTTGAAAAGACCTCGTGCTACTTGTTAGAGATGGGAAGCACAGTATGCAAAGAGCACTCACATCATGCTTGTTCGTCCTGTTTCAGGGACAGGAAATCTGGATTTGTCACCACACAAAGCAGTGATAGAGCTCTTTCCTTCATCATTAGAATATAGGTGCTATAATTTGTAGGGACTCCACAAAATCAGGGGGTCAAACAATCTATGTAGCAAAGATGTCTTAAACGATGTATTCAACTGGTATAAACCAAGAGGAACAATTAAAAGGCTCCTCGGTAGCCACTCCATAAACCATCCATTTGATGGCTGGGCTCAGTGTGTGCAGCAGCATTATCTTGAGCATCCTGAAGAAATTTTACTCTAAGTACTTCTCATGGTCTGCCTCATGCACAAAACATCCCATGTTTTACATTCCACTCCAGCCAGAAACTCCACTCTGGGCTCACCTCATGCAAAAGTGGATGCATTTGAACTGTGGGACATGAACCACAACACAGACATTTTGAGAAATTAATTTAGCTCCTCTGAGATCAAAAGAAGCACAAATTTTAGGATAGCTTCTTGTTTTGCCTATTGTGGAGATAAACCATAAGATTACCCTGATCTTAATTTGAATTATGCTCTGGGCTTTGAGCTGCTCTGTCTGGTTCATGAACTCAATCCAGTGCTACAGCTTTGTCCCCATTGTGCCAAAGATGTACCTAGGCTCATTAATGGATGTCTGTCAGGAAGAAATTTATGCAAGAAAATTGCACCACCTAGAAAAACTGGGTGTCTCTCTCTCCTCTCTGCCAGAAATAAAAATATAAGCACATTTTAAAAAAAAAAAGTATAAAAAGTAATACAAATAAGTAATAAAAGTGGAAGCACATTAAAAGTGTAAGCACTTAAAAAACAAACCTAATGAACCAAAACACACAAGACCATTATCACCGCACCACATCTGATCTTTCCTAAAGTCCAGTCTCTCAGCCAGTAAACACCAACCTATTCTACACAATTCACAGCCAATAATTCTCCCATTACAAACATCACTACATCAATCTGAACTTTCAGAGCAAACACACTTGCCATCTTTGGCCCTACCCTGATTTTGTGTTCCTTCAGAATGCTCAGTCATAGCAAGCCATCCAACTCTGGATTAAAATATGTCACAACAGACCTGGTAGCAATCTATAAATATCATTGTGACAAAAAGAAAGGTGCAAGACGAGGTCAGCACCACAGTGGGTCAGAAATGCCTACGACAGTTTGCAGATCAGAATATTTCAGAACAGACAGAAGTAAAGAATAAACCACTCTTTACTATTTCATCCAGTTATTTCTCCAGCTTTTTCAGTTTTCCACTTATCCACGTTTGCAGTCAAGCACACGTACCACCTCTGTACTTCTGTAACAGCTTTATCTCCCTTTCCTCCTTAAGATAATGCCATCTTACAGGTTCCCAGTCTTCAAAGAAAGCATCTCAGTTAATTTAATAATTCACCAAAGAAGGTTCAATCCTCTCCTTTTAACCCACTTGACCACCAAGAGCCATAAGAACTAGTGAAACACTTATTACCTCACAAGCGTTTAAAACAACTTCTAGCTTATTTAAGAGATGAATTCTAACTTAAGTTCAAATATTCAAAAAATCAGAATACATTAATTCAAAGGACAGTAGTCTAACAGGGGAAGCAAACAAATCTAGCAACAAAACAAAACCAGCTTAAAATCCCTCTCTGCATATCTAAGTGGCATTGCAAATGCTTGTGCAGGGAGTTGTTTACTTCCAAAAAAAATTACTGTAGAGCAAAGAGGCCAAGAACAACAAACCACCCTGGCTCACATGGTTTGAGATACTACCCATCCTAAAATTAACTCCTGTGAACCTCCTGTAAACACAGCAAAAATATCACACTTGTTATTTACAGAACTACACGCAAACTCACACCCATAATGTTCCATGAGAAAGGACTTTAACACTATGAAGTCACATGCTGGAGAACTAAGATGCCTGGGCAATTGGCTCCTATTTCCCGGCTCAACCAGTTCAGGATGTCTTCCCTTCAGACACCTTCACCCAGCCCACCTTGCTCGATCCCTCCTGCTCTCCCCAACATCTCCTCCTCCCCCAGCATCTGATCTCCTGTGAGAGAGATCATCTGTGCCTGGGACCATACCAGCCTGCTACAGACATGGATGTCCAAAGAGAGCTCCAGACTCTCTTCTAGGTAACCTTTCCACAGGTGGCACTATCAATTCCACACAAAACCTTTAGCACTGCATTTGCACATCTGTGGAATCAGAATCGTGCTGGGACAATAGCTCCACATTTCAATCTCCCAGCATACTACGGATTTTTGGTCCCACTCCAACGATGAAAAGGTACCTAAAGCCTTCACAGCAATTTGCCGAGTTAGCGGTGGAGGGATATTGATGCAAACCAAATCTACGTCCTGGTGCAGCAAGACATCGTCAGTCCGACTCGTGTAGAAGGAGATGTTCATTTCCTCTGCCAGCTGTTTGGCTTCCTCTTCCGTCTTCCCCCAAAGCGCTTCAATGGAGAAGCCTTCTGCTCGCAGCAAGGGTACCAGTACCCGGGCGGTGCTGCCAGTTCCAAACATGCCTACTCCAGGAAGCATTTTCATTCTGCATTCATTCAAGCATCAGAGTCTACACCTAGGACTTCGATAAAACATTCAGCTCCTCAGCTTTCCATTCCATCCACAGTGCCTAAAACATGAAAAGTTACAAGTCAGTAACAACAAAAGGCTCATTTTGATATCAAACGCATCCAGCCTGAATGCAAGCTTCTGTCCTTCATATGGCATTCAACATTTTCAAATACTCCAATGAAAAAACTTGCAATCCTTAGAGAAACAGTATTAAGGGACAAACCTAACAATCCTATTGCAGAAGAATGCTAAGAAAGCAGCTTGACAAAGTCACGAGCATCTCCTGAGCTTCAAAACTCAGGACACATGCACAAAAACACATGTGAGAGTGCCAGGACAAACCAGAGACGGCGAGACACAAACTGGGAGCCAGAGGAAGAGTCAAGGGGACAGGACAGAGTCTATCACAGCAGCAGTAAAGGCAGCACTGCTGTAGTTGTGATGATGTAAGTCTCTAAATGAGATAAAGGTCTGTGAGATGAAGCAATATCTTTTATTAGACTGTCTGAGATAGCTGGAAATAACAGGGAAGCTTTTGGGCACATAAATCTTTCTTCCAAATTAAATACACAATTTGAAAACAGCTACTGGGAGCTTAACAATTACGGCAAATACTGAAGCCGCTCCAGACGACAGCTGGAAAATACGTCCTGTGGGGAAAGCCTGGATTCACTGAGCTGGTTTAGTCTGACGAGGAGAAGGCTCCAAGGAGACATAATGTCAGTGTTTAAATACATAGAAAACTGTTTTCAGAAAGGAAAAGGGCACTCCTCCATGTCCACTGGGGGTAGTTAAAAGTTTTACTTAACTCGGGACAGTTAAAAATATCTCCTGCTGCCCACGCCATTTCATCTCCAGGAATGCAGGGGTTTGCATGCAATTATTATATTCCCTATGCACAAACATTTGGTCAAATCACACTTCTTTTGTTAAGTATTTCCCAGTAAATCCCTTTGGATCCCTACTTGCCAGTTTGTCTTAGAACTGCTCCTGGCCACATCTGCATGACCTGCCTTTAGCTTTCACGTAGGCGCTGACTTCAAGGAGAGGTGGCAGAAATCTCCCCAATCTGTGACACCGCAGCAACCGACAACCCAGCTATGTTCTGTGCCTTCTCAAATTGTTACTTACTACACCCACTGTGGACCTCTTCTGAATTTTTTTAGAAAGGAGAAGTTTTCTTATAAACATGACACATTCAGTTTTCTTCAGAAGCTTATTATGAAAAAGTAAAGACCACATTGCAAAGAGAACTGAAACCCACACCAGATCAACACCTTTGGCAAAAATCCCCACAAGCAACAAGAATCACGATCTGTTTTGGAAAGATATGGTCACGCACCTCCCCATCCTGAAATACTTGCCTTAAGTTACAACACACGAAAACAAATCCCGACGCAGCACCAGGAGGTCCTAGTACACAAGTCAAACTACCCACAGTGCAAATGCTCTGAACACCATCACCGTTTTGTTACTCTGGGCTGCCTACACTGACCGGTGTAACAAAACTGCAACCCCAACTGAATTCCTAGGTTTCTGTGGGGTATATACACCAAACTAGGGAACAGGAACAGCAGCACTTGTGAATAATTTGCAAAACACACTCAAACATTTACAGATGCTATAAAATACCTTATGAAATATTTACTGAGTTAATTCAATGTTTTTTCCTTGTTTGTGTGAGGTTTGCAGTGCTACAGTAATTGTCTTCCTTTATAAACATGAACAAAGTTCATTTGAATTTGAACTAACTCCTGTTTTTCTGACATTTAGCAGAGCACTCAAATAAGGACGGTATCAAAAAGATCTTAAACATACTAATTCTACATAAAAGGGTAATTTACTGGCAGGAAGGATGGCTTGTATTCAGGCTTGTTTTCTATAAATGATGCAAACAAAAATAAAACCTTGCAACTGGATGGAGAGCAAGCGTAACTGCTGGAAGTTCCCACACATCCGTATTTGGCAGTTTGCAGGCTGGAAGAAGGAAAACTGCCTGCAGGAAAAAAAAGGCATAATCTTCTTTTGAACAGACAAACTGAGCAAGGTGGAATGGGACAGAGACAAGGTGAGGTGGTGCCTGCTTGCACCAGATCATACAGTGTCAAAATGACATGACAAAGGTTTAGGAAAGTTTGAGTTCTTTGAAAATGCTCCAGTTTTCCACACCAACTCCTGGTAATTCAAGATCTCAAGGACACCAGCTCAGCACCAGCACCACAGCAGCACTGCCTGAAGGGCTTGCTCTTCTTCCCTCACCTGAGGGCCACCCACAGCCTCTTACTCCCTCTCCAGACTTTCACCAGCTTTGTTAGGACAGGCACAGTGGGATGGGTGCAGATGCTGAAGGGCAGCAAAAACACAGCCCTTGCACAGGGCAAGTCCCAGAGCATACATGGTGCAGGCAGAACAGCTGAGGGAGCTGCAACAGCAGGTTCAGCAAAAGCTTTTGAGGAGGGGTACCAGTATGTACCTCCCATGCACACCTTGCAGACACACTCAAGTGCTGGTAGATGAGACATCCCAGCCCAGGCCACCCTGGGGAAGCAGTGTGAAAACTCACAGTACAAAAATGAGGCCACAGCTGAGGAGACAGGCAGCTGTAATTAACAGTCCATGAATAAGGAACAGAGACCACAAAAGAACAGCACTGTGCCACAGCAGAAGTCCCCAGAGCACCATTCTCTGGAGCTCTATGTGTGTTTCTGATACTTCTCTTCTAAGGAGCTGAAAAAAAAGAACTGGAAATGATGCAGACAAAGGTGATGAAAAGCATACATCATCTTCTCCACAAGGAAGACCTGAGCAAGGAAAGAGTCCTCAGTCTGGAAAAGATGTGACAGAAGGTAATAGAGCAATGAGTAGCTTAGGATGGAGAAAACTGCCTCGAATAATAAAAGAGCAAATCAAATGGAGCTCACAGAAATCAGGATCACGACAATCTAAAGAAGGTGGTTCCTCGCAGCAAACTTTAGTAAGTGGTGAAATACCTTCCCACAGGACACTGTGTATGTTACCCACTTACAAGGAGTCAAACGGGAGACCAGACAAGTTCACGGAATCCGCTGAGTGTCACTAAATATGCAGAAGTCAAATCTAACGCAAGTAATGAGCTGAAAACTACTGAAAATAAGATTCAGCAGAGCGTGGAAACAGCTCTGAGAAAGAAATGCCTGAAACTGTGACCAACGCCAGCTTAGAACTACGTACCATTTTTATATATTTGCTGTAGGACCCAGTAAGCCCCAAACCTTCAAACAAGTCTCACTGTATTAGTTAGACAAATAATGAAAACCCTTTTACAAGCCAGTCTTTCAGAAGAGGAAAACCTTCATGTGTTGGTATCTCTGGTGATCAAACACTGGAACAAACACTTTTCTGAGGACCCTCCCACAGAAACACCAAAAGGCAGGGCTTTTATCTGGCAGTGAAAACTGGATTGAAGCAGGTATCTTGCACATCAGGAGATCAACATCACCTTGAACTTAATTTTTCAAATAGAGGCACTTAAAGCTTCTTAATCTTCTTGTTAGCTGCAATTCCTTTCTATGGCCATGAAATGTTTCCATTCGCTGCTGAACTTCTTGGTATGTTTGAAGTCCCACCATAGAGTAACAGAAAGAGACTGGCTGACTCTTTTGGGATACATAGCAACAAGTGTTTATGGGACCCAATGCAATGAAAAACCTGACAATTTCTACAGGATTCAATTCAATTCCACGTTGAAGCAGTCAGGGAGCTCAGGAGGAGGAAGTCTCAAACACTAAATACTACAGCCAAGGACTACAGTGCCCATAAACCACTGTGGACCATTACAGACGGTCAAAGGTAGTAAGAAACAGCCTGTGTCCAAAAAGACACTGGTCAGAGTAACGCTGGCTCTGCAGAAGGAGAATGCAATTCACACTTCTCCAATTCCTCCTAAGAAGTTCCATTTTGGTTCCAAGGAAGGTGAAGTAAGTGGTGGTGGAGGAGTATATCAGCAACAGGAGCACTATTGTCATCCATTTGGTCATTGCTGTTGAGTTGGCAAAGAAAGCAAAGACAAGTAACAAGGCCTGTACGTGTAATAAAGTTCTTACTGGTTGTCATCCTCATGCAACTTAAGGCTGCATGAAAATCTTTGGCAAAATCTACACAGGAACAACTCAGATTTTCACTTTGCATTAGGGGTCTTGCACCAGTGACGTTAATGCACTGCAGAGGCCTCCTGTGAGAACAGATGCTGCCCCAGAACTGTCAGCTCTGCAAGGACTCCAGCAGAGGTGACCAAAATGCTGGCAGAGACTGCGGGCATCAATCTGGAAGCCAGCAAGGTCCCTGCAGGAATAGTGCGGGTGGAACTTCACTGGTCCACGCTGAGCAGATGGAGGTCACCTCCCAAATGAAGCCATATTTTCCTGTCAAAATGTCCATCCAGCCTTCTGGCACACACATACCTGAAGCTCTGTACGTAACAGTTCACATGCATGTGGTTCCTGTGCCTAACTCCAAGAGATTAACATGCTTTGTACTTTCAATACAGGGCAAGCGGGATGTGCGATAACCCATGAGTCCAAAGCTTCAAGCAACACTCACCACATCCCAGGGCAAGGCCAGCACAGCGCTCAGTCCTTCCTGCTCTGGGTATGCAATGGCAAAGGCCCCGTTTCTGACACACCACTTCCCGCAGGTACCGCCCAGGGTCACAGGTGGCGGCGAGACCGTGCCAGAGACAGCAACAGCTGGAAAAGCCTGGAAACCAAACGGGCCCTGACACCATTGCTGTGCCACAAAGCTCGGGGGAGGGCCATGGCAGCCCCGCGGATGCCTCTGGCACGGCCCACGGTGCTTTCTGCTCTTTGTGTAGGGGTCCCGCACGGGACCAGACAGGGCAGGCCCTCACCTCACGCGACCGCATCCGGCAGGACCTCCTCCCTCACCTCACCTCAGGG